>NW_028301547.1:9007500-9240000 GCF_042242905.1 Orbicella faveolata | reverse complement strand
ATAGTGAGTAGCGTAGCCAATCATGCCAGAGAGCGGCATTCGTGATAGAACGCTAGCAGATTTATACTAAAGTAAATTAGAATGAAATTAATTAACTTTGTTTGAAAGGAGGAAATTGCAATCATTTCATTAGTTTTTTTCACTTACCTTGAACAAGAATTTTTTTGGTGCTGCAGAAATCTTTACCATTCCTCGCTTGGCAAGTGTAGTTACCAAATGTTTGGTACGTCAGGGTACTAACTGTAACTGTGCAGCTCATGTGTGTAGCTGGTGGCGAGTCGGCGTCACATTTTTTCCCGAATCGTTTATCTTGTGGGTCAAACCATTGAATTCGTTTTGGTTTTGTTTTTTGACTATCAGCTTGCCAAGCAGTGCAAGTCAAGTTAACAGTTTCATTAACAGTTACATGTAGCTTGCTGGATGGCGGAGTTATTTCAATCCTAGGTTCGCCTGATTGCAAAGGGAAAAAAAGAGACCAAAAGACATGTTTCAATAGATGCACGTATTCGTTACACGTCAATTTGCTAGAGATCAAAGCTTTGTGTTATGCCGCTTAAAACATGCAAAAATGTAAGTTCTTAACGGCCAAGTTTTACGGAGCATAGCTATTGCTTTCTCGACCCCTCAGTTCTTATTGTAATTCTGTTTTGTCTTTTCAAACAATCACCATCCTTGCCTTTGTTTAATCCTCCTTCGTCAACAAGGTGCCCTGGAGGCGTTGACGTCTTAATCACCACAGTTCAAATAAACTGTTTTCTAATATTTCCTATTTTGCAACCGCTGGTCAACCCATCTCCTAGATATGTATATTGTTATTTAGTCCATTCCAATATAGTGCTGATATTATAACTTACCGGGATTGTTGCTGTTACAGTACTGACACCAGGCAGATGGGAGTATTGATAAACCAGTAACAGCAAGTAATAGCAGGAAGTACTTGGTACTGTATCCCAGCCAAGAAATACTGGCCATCGTCACACGTCTGAGACTATGACTTCCTTTTTGTTCAAATAATCTAATAGTCAAACATTTGAACCGGTGTTGGATTGTTGTGACAACAAAATACAGCGTAATATACTCAACAAAATATGCCGCTCATGTTTGGTCAACTTACGATCAAAATAGAGGTTTACCTAATCGGGAAGGGAAAAAAATAAATAGGATCATTCGTCAAATGACCCGGGACTACATTCTGCGCTTAAATAAATTCAAAGAACAAAATAAAAAACAAAACAAAACAAAACAAAACAAAAAACAAACAAAAAACAACAACAACAAAGTGAAGTAAACAAAGTGAAGCTGCGAGAGAGGCTGGCCTATAAAAGGTTTCAGTTAAGTTGAGATCATTTCATCAAAAGGCATTCCCTCTCGTCCCTTTCTCCTTTATTTCCTACCTTTATTATCCCTGCCTTTTAATTTTTTGTTCTCCCTTTTGTGACTTTAAAAAAATTTTTGAATCGACAAGTTATCTTTTTTTTATAGTTGGATTTTTCAGTTTCAATTTTTCTTAATTAACGGTATCACAGGCTCGTTAGTTTTTAATACAAACTATTGTGTGCTACCCTCTTTAATTAAAGATTGATTCGTTGCTTGCTTGCTTGATTGATTGATTGCTTGATTGTCAAACTTTAGTATTGAACTGAATAGCCTTTTGAATATTCGCCATGTTTTCGTAATACAGACTTTGTCAAACCAACCGATCTCCTTAATAGACACTTTTCGCCAAATAACAAACATTATATGCAGCACATATAATGTCATTTTATATCGAGCCATTTTCTTGACTGTTGGTAATAGAAGTCAAGGCTATTTGGGTGGAGCAGGAATGGCAGATCACTTAGGAACCTCCAATCAGATGAAAGTGGGCGGGCACACTAATATTACTTAGATCGCGTGCACTGTTAATTTCGGCCTCCTCGCCATTCAACGGCAACGCCAGGCTTAACAGAACTTTCAGGTTTCTTGGGCAAGTACAATAGTTCTCTTTTCCCTTTCTTTGTCCGTTTGTTAACCTGCTGAGTGGGATTTAGATTCTGCCGTTTAACTTTTGCTTTGGGAAAAGCACGTGTTCTAATTTTGGGCCATTCCTTTATCCGTCGCCTTCACGACGTAATCGTTCACTCACGGGATCATCAGTACACTAAAAAGTTTAGCATAACGACACCAGACTTCATTTGCAAATGGCACGGTGTCGGCGGTCGAACGATCGCCAAGGTTTTAAAATATGATTTGAGTGTCATTAAGGAATTTGGCTCCGATATAGTTATTTTACAGCTAGGGACAAATGACTTGGTCGATTCCTCCCCCCTTACTGTGGGTTCTTCTCTTGGACATCTAGCTACCTTACTACACGACGAGTATAAGGTGGACCTGATTTGTGTCTGCCAAACCCTCCGTCGTTCCTCGTCCAACGTTTCATTTAACAAGAATGTTGGATTATTGAATAAATACCTAAAAACGGTACTCGAACCTGTCCCATACGCATTCTTTTGGTCTCACAGGGGGTTTTGGCAAACAAAGAGTTCATTTTTTTGTGTCGTGATGGCGTTCACTTGAATGGTGGGGGGCAACATAAATTATATCGCAGTCTACGAGGGGTAGTACTCAAATGCTTGCGTTTACTGGATGATATTTAGCTACCAATTCTTTATATAAGCTGGTCGCCAGTTCCGTGATTCATTTTCATGGCTTTTATTGCTGTTTTGCGTCCGCAGCTGTTTGTACTTCCATTGGAAGCTTATCTTACCGAAATGTACAATTTGGGCTGTGCCCTTATCTTGTCGGCTGTCTTTAATGTCACTATTACGTTTATGGGGTGCATGCTACTTTTCTTAATTTTAATAGCAGCGTGTTATTTTTATAAATTTCTGCCTTTGATTGCTGCCCCCTGATTGACGCACATATTGTTATTTTTACCATTATAGCAGGACTTTTCCATTAAGTGTACAACCCTCTTCCGGCCGCTTATCGCGCGCCCAATGCACTTGGTTAATGTTCTTGCTCTGTTTTGTGTTTAATCCGGAACTTGGTCTTCGACCTACTTAAAACATATTTGGTTTGGATTCTGGACTTATGTGTCCTTGCATTGTTCCGCGCATTCGCATTTTAGTTTTGCTCTCTCGTTTCTCTCCGGGACATTCTCGACCCCTCCTTTATTGATTTTCGCATCCTAATTGAATATATATTACACTTTCTGCAAAGCTATGTCCTCTCGTAAACGCCCGACTAGCAACGCCACACGTGGTCGTCCTAAGCGTGCCCGACCGATTCCGCCGACATCGACAGCAACAACTGGCCCGCCTAGCACAAGCGTCAATATGGAGGCTCTGACGGCCTCTATCACAACCGCGGTAACCAGTGCAGTACAGGCCGCCATGCAGACGCAGAAGCCGCCCACAAATGAGACCACAGCCAGCGCTAGCGAAAGCACTGCCGTGTCGGTAGAAGCGGCGGTCTCCGACCAGTTGGCATTGATAACATCCCCTACAGCAGGTACAACAAAGCCCGACTCCTCTGGGGCGTTTTCTACCTTAGAAAATTCAGGACAAATAGGTTTTTCAAGCCTCGCCCTCGAGCTGGGAGAAGGCGTTACCGAAAAGATTAAGGCCAA
The DNA here is from genome assembly GCF_042242905.1 of Orbicella faveolata. Taxonomy (NCBI): domain Eukaryota; kingdom Metazoa; phylum Cnidaria; class Anthozoa; order Scleractinia; family Merulinidae; genus Orbicella; species Orbicella faveolata. Next base: position 9,236,390 of record NW_028301547.1, on the reverse strand, counting down.
AGTTTGGGCTAATGAGTACTTGGACTTCGGTCTTCTACTATCAGTAGCCCCAAGTCCTGACCGCTACTCCATCTCGATCAATACTTCTACACCCAGCTTGGGGGCTCAGCTTACCCTTGAACCCTCTAAGCCTCCGAAAAAGATCACAAATATTAATCAATGGATCTCTGCATTTAATGCTTTCGTCGCAATATACGTAGTCAGATTTCCTCACGAGGCACCTAAACTAATGAAATATTGTGAAATCGTCAGAGATATAGCCGCCAAATTCGGTGATTGGGTATTTTAAGACGAGCAGTTTCGCCTTCTCCGGCAAACTGCTCCTAACAAGTATCCTTGGGATGCAGTACACTGGGAGCTCTGGCTAAAGGTGACATTTCGTGGACGACAAACGTCCTCAATCGGTGACAGGCCCCAAGGCACTCGACCACGATCCCACCAGTCGCCATTTCCAAAAGGAACATGTTGGGCTTTTCAGTCGGGCCGATTCTGCGGAGGGGGATGCAAATTCCACCATAAATGCTACAAATCGGAGCAAAACACCCCGCCACACGTTGCAATGCCGAGGGTCAAAAGCGCGCCCAATCCCCCTCCCAAGTTCCATCACAGAACTCCACAGCCGATAACGCCCGTAAAGGCCGATAGACCTGAGGAGCACTTAGAAGGTTACCCCTTTTAGTTAAAAGTTTATCTCATACGCGGTTTTAATCTTGGTTTTCGTATCCACTTCGAGGGGGAGAGACGCGTTTTTGAACCTCCCAATTTAAAGAGTGCCAAAGCGCAGCCGGATATTATTCGCGATAAACTCGACAAAGAAATTAATGCGGGTCGAATAGCCGGTCCTTTCCAGAATCCACCTTTCCCTGACATGTTTTGCTCACCTTTAGGCATAGTTCCCAAGAAAAACCCTTCGGCATTCAGATTAATCCATCACTTGTCCTTTCCTCGGGGTTCCTCTATCAATGACTCTATCCCTAGCGAATTTTCTTCCGTTGTGTATGCAACCATCAACGACGCTATATCCGTGCTCAAACGCACGGGGAGGGTTTGCTTTATGGCCAAAACTGGTATAAAATCGGCTTTTCGGATTATCCCAGTCCACCCTGACGATCATCCTTTGCTAGGCATGACATGGGAAAACCTTTACTATTTTGATCGTTGTCTGCCAATGGGCTGCTCCTCTTCTTGTGCCATCTTCGAAGCATTTAGCACCGCACTGGAATGGATCGCTACACATCGTCTGGGGGCCTCCAGCGTACTGCATATCCTGGACGATTTTCTATTTATCGCTGACACCAAAGAAAAGTGTCAAGCGATCGGCGTCCCCATCGCCGGGGAAAAAACTTGCGCCCCCGATACCTCGTTACAGTTCGCGGGTATTACGCTTGACTGTGTTCAGCAAGAGGCTAGGCTCCCAGACGATAAGCTTCGGAAATGCCACACACTCTTAACCTCTTTCTACTCCCGGCGGAAAGTGACGCTTAAGGAGCTCCTCATCGGCCTTCTAAATTTTACTTGCTCAGTCATCCTACCAGGGCGCGCTTTTCTCCGTCGTCTTATTGATCTAACAATGGGTTTACAACGCCCACATCACCGCATACGTCTAAGCAAAGAAGCAAAAGCCGATATAAATGTGTGGACGCGATTTCTAGCAGGTTTTAATGGCCGAGCTTTCTTTTCAGACAACCTGTGGGTCACGTCAACAACACTTAATAAGCTGTTCACCGACGCAGCCGGTTCTAAAGGCTATGGTGCAGTTTTTGGTCGAAAATGGTTTTACGGTTCATGGCCTGAGTCGTGGCGCTCCTTAAACATCCCTTTTCTGGAGTTCTTTCCCATCGTTATTGCATTACATATTTGGGGGTAGACAATGGCTAATAAATGCGTGTGCTTTGTGACCGACAATTCAGCGCTAGTTGAGGTCATTAACCGGCAAACTTCAAAACATACGCTCACCATGTTACTCGTTCGGGACTTAGTTCTTACTTCGCTCAAGCACAACATTTTATTTCGGGCTCGGCATATCGCGGGAGTAAACGATTCATGTGCTGATCTGTTATCCCGCTTGCAGGTCAATCCGTTCAAACAAATTTTTCCGGAGGCGGACGAAATGCCGACTCAAGTGCCAGACAACCCTCTGCCGAAGAGCTGGTCGCTTTCCTGAACGATCTTCTCTCCGCAGCCCTGTCCGCAGGGTCGCGAAAGTTATATTCCCGGGCTTGGTCAGTCTTTCGTGACTTTTATAAACGCTTTGCTTGCCCGCATTCTGTCACTCTGCCCATCACTACGTCCGCAATCGCGCTATTTATATCTTACCTACGTGCACACAAATTAGCTGCTTCTACTATAACTTCTTATCTATCAGCCATTAGTTATGTACACAAAATGAAGGGGTTACGTGACCCCACTAAGACCTTTTTGATTCAAAAACTTTTGACAGCGGTCGGAAAACAACGATCACCCGACACTAGACTTCCCATTACCAAGCCCGTTCTTTTTCAACTTGTGAGTTCACTGCAGCACACCAACTCTTCGGCAGCTCAACGCTCTCTTTTTACCGCTATGTTGCTAACGGCCTTTTACGACTTTTTCCGCATTGGAGAACTAGCGAGCACGAGCCCTGCGTCCGGCGACTCAGTCGTCCAATTTAAAAGCCTCTCATTCTTATCGGCGGACGGCTGCATACGATCCCTAAAGATAACTATTTGTCACTTCAAACATAACACCAGCAACCGGCCGGTGGACATAATTATTGCACGCGACCCTGCTTCTCCATTTTGCCCAGTGCAGGCGATGCTCGATTACTGCAAAGTAAGGTTGTTTTCGCCAGGTCCGCTGTTCTGCATACACAACCGTCCCGTCACCATAACTCAGTTCAATGCTCAACTTCGTTCTAGCCTATCGTTTTGTGCTCTTGATTCGAGCCGATACAAAAGCCACAGCTTTCGCATCGGGGCTGCCTGTCACGCTGCTGACCTAGGTTTCTCCGATTCTCATATCAGGGCTCTTGGTCGCTGGAAGTCCGATGCATTTTTAAAAGCCATATATCCGAAACGACACCCTTGCCGCTAATTAACTTTCTTATCGTCCTTGTCGGTGCGTAGGTGCTGTTGATTGATGAAATATTTACTGTAGTGTAATGTAGTGTCTCTAATGGCATGGACACACCAGTCAGTCATGAGCTGTGGCACTGTTCATGCCTATAGTTATACGTATCCCTTTAGTAGCGTTACGTACTTAACACGCCAGTCAGTTATGAGCTGTGGCACTATTCTTGCTTGTAGCCTTAAGTTGCTGTAGTTGAAGTGTGATTAACATGCCGGGCAGTCAGGAGCTACGGCTCGTTAATTACGCGTAGTCACACTACAGATCTACAATAACAAGTTGACACTTGTCATGTCTTCGGAGGTCAGACTTGGGCTGCTTCAAGACTTGGCATACTTGGGTTTTATTAGAAGCACTTTTTACATTATTCTGATATTTAATCGGATAAAAGAATCGGTAAAATCATTTTTTCATCGTCGGCTGGGTTCTGCTCTCGTCTTGGTGGGGCGGCCACATTGTGTGGCTTGTGGCGGTTTTTTCGTGTCCCACCTTTGCTGAAGATACCATGAAATGCTTGTTATTTTAAGATAGGATATTTGAGAAAAATAAACGTCACGCTAGTGGCCTTATTTACGCCAGAAAGTTGTTTGCTCACGGTGTTTGCTTAACTTATTAAACGTGCTTCAGCAAACGAGCGCGACGAGAGCAGTCCCCAAACCCTTCCGAGGAGTAAAATGGAACGAGATAAAATATAAATTAAATATATTTTTTTCAGATTTGTGGAGGTACGCACGTGCGTAAATATAATTATATGGTCGCTACGCTTCTTTTGAACCCTTTTATTGGCTAGTAGTAATTTGGTTAGCCACTGTTCTCCTGTTAACCTTTTTCCATCAAAAATACTCACATTTGCGCTTCAAATTCTCACAAACGTCCAGGCCATGAAATCCGGTACAATCTACCCACTTCAAAGCATGCGTTTGAGGTTCACTTCAAATATTTCAATCAAACAACGACAAACTCGCCAATTCGATACGTGCTACCTTACTAACATACTGCTCAATAAACCACTGACAACAAGCACTCACAGGAACTATTCAATCCTGAGAGAGATCCGGAACCTCATTGGCTAAGAGCCCGTCAATCTATTTTAAACGAATTCAGGAAAGTGAAAGTGAAATTCAGTACGAAGCGGTCAAATTGAAAATGATCGACGGATACAGCAGCTTGATGCAAATTTAAGCACGGACAACCAGCATGGCGAACAAAGACGACACATGCTTTAAAGTATTTATAAATTACAGTAATGTTTAGGGTAAAGATTTACGAAGAAAATCTAGTAAGAAACACAGCAAAAATCACTATTCATCTCGAGGCGTGGAAGACAACGGCGGATAGACATAAGCAATGTCAGACAAAAAGAAAATAAAGCTTATCCTTTATATATACCGCGGTTCGACAACTTAGACGATTCAAAATCTTCATCGAAAACCGAATGTATAAATACTTCAGTACTCCGAAGAAAGCACGAAGAAAAACTTCAGACTGCGGTGTAATTCGGAAAGGACAGCTCCTTACTTTTAAATACGAAAGGTGCATATAACTTGGAGATTTAGTTAGTTAGCTTGCTTAGTAACAAAAGGTAACAAAAAATATACTGAGAATCTAACCTGTGTGACGTCCAGTGAAGAAACTGCAGTCTGGTAACAATGCGGACTCGCACAGAAATGAAAGTCCTTCTGTGATGAGGCAAACCGTTTGGTAGATTTCAGCCCGCCGTGGAGTAAGACTTTCTGCTCAGGTTAATAAAAACGGCACGCAGTTCAATAAAGCCTTGAAACTCAGCCTAGTCTGGAAAATCAAAACAAAAATGTAGGAGTTTTAGCGCTGTTGCTTTGATCTTAAATTCTTCACATTCAACTTTGAAGAAACACTGCTTTCCGTACAGGTTTTGCAGAAAGTGCATGAAAATTTACGCACGAGGTAATATGCCAAATTTTTACCTAATAAAGAAGAAAAGTCTGCCGCAGCGAAATTGTCACGAAGTAAGGCCATGTTCGTATTTTCGCGCTAGCTTGCAATTGAAGTAATGCGGCGAGTCTTTTCAAATGCAAATGATATTTCCAAATGATACTTCCCCCCCATCCCCTCCCCCAATGAGCCTCCATAGCAAGCTGGTTACAGTCCAAAAACGAAGCCGGATACCAAAATAGCTAACCTATTACTAAAGTGTGACAGAAATTGTCTAATAAGAAATAACAGGATTTTCCTCGAGCAAGTTGGAATATATATTTCGTTCTTCCAACGTATGTTTTTGATGGTATTTGAATATTTGTGGTGTCCCAGGGGTATTCCAGAGTATTCCGAGAGTATCCCAAATGTGTTCCTGATTTTACAACACCCAAATTCACCACCTGTTACGAGGCTAAAAAAAAATCTGAAGGAAAACGACTTTTTCTGAAAGCGAAATTTTCGTTCTGGTGAGAAGCTATCGTTCTGGCATATATGGCATCAATACTGAGATTTCAGTTCTAGTCGAGAGTTTCCAGCTCTGGAGAACCAATGAGTTCAGTTTTGTAAAATAAGTCGGTTAGTTGCTGTTTGTTTCTATATATTTTTTTCCCTCACAAATCTTGTAGATCTTGTAAGGGCGCTTCTTCGCTCGCGATCGCTTCAGTCTCGAGCTAATCCTGTCAACAGCCGATCTAGTGCTGTATTCGTTGCGTTGCCTGACAGCTGTCAGGATAAATATGTCGCTTGTGCATATATATGTTTTTCTATACCAAAAATGTCTCAAAGAACCTCCGTGCTATGATTAACATACGTCTCCTTACTTTTAATTACGAAAGGTGGGTATAACTTGGAGATTCAGTTAGCTAGCTTGCTTAGTAACAAAAAGTAACAAAAAATGTACTGAGAATCTATAACCTGTGTAACGTCCAGTGAGGAAACTGCAGTCTGGTAACAATGCGGACTTGCACAGAAATGAAAGTCCTTCTGTGATGAGGCAAACCGTTTGGTAGATTTCAGCCCGCCGTGGAGTAAGACTTTCTGCTCAGGTTGATAAACACGGCACAGAGTTGAATAAACCCTTGAAGCTCAGCCTAGTCTGGAAAATTAAAGGAAAAATTTAGCAGTTTTAGCACTGTTGATCTGAGTGATCTTGAATCACTGATCCTGATCCAGATCACGCCAAGGGAATGCACCCTTTGATAACTGCTAGCCTAAGATAAATCTTCTAAGCCGAATCGCCGTAAAGGAAGGCAAGAACAAAGGAAAGACCGGCATGCAAAGGAAAACTGTACCGAGCAGAACCAGAAATCAGATAAAGTACACTTTCGTTACAGCAATAAACGGAAGTAGTTACCTTTTTGTGATAACACACTTGCTAACATCCACTTCCTTCTCTGTCAAGACGAATTGTAATGGGAAATCCGCCATTATTTTGTGACTTCCTTTCCCTGGGGCTTTGCCTCGTATTTTCTCTGAACTTCTGCCTGACGACTTTTCTCTAATCGCGCGTTTCAAGGGGTGTCTGGAAAACCCGAATAGCGAATAGCGAATAGTCGCGAATAACGAATAGCGAATAGTCTCGAATAGTGCGAACAGTGGCGAACGGTCGCGAAAAGTGGCGAATAGTGACGAATAGTCGTCAATAGTCACCGCTTAAACCTAATATCCAGCGTTAATTAATTATCCAAATAAGCAACAGAATTTCAGTGAATTTATTACCTTTTCTTCTCCGGACTCAGGCTAGTCAGGGCTGTCCATCGCCGACATCGAGAAAACAGAAAACACAAGGATAACCTAATAAAGACGTATTTACGCTTTTGCAGCGATTACAACAGCAGGTGTTCTGGATCTTGAAGGGTCATTGTCGTAAGAAACATAATTTTAAAGGCAATATTTTTCACGGAGTGGGTTAACTTGTTTAACTTCTACCACTGTTAAAAATAGTTCGCGGAAAAAGAAGTGAAACGTATGCATTGCTTCAATAAGACGATAAATATAAGTTTCCTTCTAGAAAATTACTCGTTAATTGTTGTGAACCATTAAGGCTGGCTTCTATCTGATTGCTACTATCATATGGCTGCAAAGAAGTCCTGTGATCGTTACGAACATATGCAAATGGTAACCGGTCGTCATAAGGACTGCGCTCATTTTATTCTGTAACCGTAGCACTCATAAACGCCTTGAATAACGCTCTGAAAACGCCTTAACAAAACGCCTTAAACTCGGCGTTTGATTCTCCAATCTTTCTTTGTTCACTAGATTTCAGGGATCCATGATTTTTGCTCATGGATGTTATATAAGATCCATGAGCTTAGTAGGAAGTCCAATGGCACTCACTCACTCACTCACTCACTAACTCACTCACTCGATTCTGATTAATTTATTCATTAAAGTTGGATTAAACATTTTTTTCCCTACCTCCCCTGCTAAGTATTGTTTTTGTCTCAAGGACTTCTGGGCATATGTTTGACTGGTTTTGTGGGGGTACAAGAAAGGCGTAGATTTTTGTCCAACAACATGGGGTAAGAAGGCACGGAGGTCGAAGATAGTTACTTTTTTGTTCGATCAGTAAACAGGGACTTCTTCGTGGGTTGAAACTGATGGAAAGTTTTTACGGTAAGGAACACTTGCTGCGACAAATCGACAACGAAATCCTATAAGCGACGGCGGACGATACTTGCATCGAAATCTTGAAAGCTTCAATGTCTTTCGACCGTGGTCCGTGGACGAATCGGCGGAATCGTTTACAGAGTTTTTAATGTCACCCGGAGGAGGAATGAAATGAATGCCGTGTCATATGGAAGCTAAGGTAAGCCTTCTTGTTGTATCGTTTTTTCCTTTTAAAGCTATGTCTATGAGAGTACTTGTGCGTACTAGTAATTGGATTCTTTCGTTCGGAAACTCCTCGATTCCGAAAGTAGTCATCTGACAAAGCACATTGTTTTCTAAACTCAAAAGTTAGAGCTGACGTTCGCCATTTTGTGTCATTGTTGGATGTTGTCTTTACAGAGTTGATTTCTGTCTGTTGGCGATTTATGTTATCGATCAGTACTACGGATGTAGTTTGTACTGGAAATGTTGATAACAAGACTCCGTATATATATTCGGGAAGAAAAGCCGGCGAAATTAGCTAGGCCATGAGACGTGCGGCCTCGTGAAGCTTCGAAGAAGCTTACGTCGAGTTTAAAATAAAGGTTACTGAGAAAGTTAAAAGTGAGATGAGCAGACTAAGAACACAAGCAAGCCTTGTGCCTTTGGCAGCGTTACAGACCGACAATTCATCCCAAACAAAAACAACCTTGTTTCAGAATGTTGGATCTCTCCACCTCCGGCTCCACCTCTACATTAGATGATGTGCGAAGTGATTACAACAGTGAAAAAGCTGATGTCAACATTTTGCTGAATCAAAACTTTGCTTGTCAGATAGAGATGATGCATATCAGCTTCGTGAATTTACAGGTCACAGAGATGACTTTAGTCAGTCTAACATAACAACTTGCAATGGAACTGCTGTGTACCTTCTAATGTTTAGAATTGTACTAAATTCCATACAGATGTAACTTTAATAATTTAGAAATTACTTTTATGGTTTTAACCCAACCAGTTCCAAATATTCATTTCATTGGTATCTATCGCTCGAAAACTAAAGTTACAATTTCACAGTTAATTCGTGCTCTTACTCACCTTCACAAATCAGTATTAATAGAACCTACAATTCCAACCAGGGCCCTAGCCAGAAACAAATTATGACTGAGGCAGTGTCCAAGAAATGAGTTGTGACTGAGGCAGTGTTCATGGTTTAATTCTCTTCCTGGGAATTTAGAGTGTTTTTGATGACTATAAACAACAAAAACGAAAAAAATGACGGAGGCAAGTGCCTCGGTTTGCCTGTTACTAGCTAAGGCCCTGCCAACTGTACTGCTTGGGGATTTCAATATTGATCTAATGCAGGCAAATACAGAACAAAAGGCTTTAATGAAATATCTTATAACAGGCAAAGGATACAGTCAGTTGATTAATCAGTACACCACTGACTACTGTAGACAGAGAAATCATGCACCACAAATTATGTGCACAATCAGCAGGTGATCATCAGCATTTTGAAATAAATTTCCATGAAAGCTGTTTGAATATTTGTTAACAAAAATTCACTATGGATAACATATGAGATCATTATAATTATTAATTTAGCTGAAGATGAAGCTTTACATACCAAATAAATATCTAAATGTATTAAGCAACTATTTGAATCACATATAGAAAACAGTCAGAACATTTATTGGCAGAAACAAAGAATGGTTTGAATTTCCTGTGCTTTTCGTGTTCTTAAATTCCTAGTCTCCATAGAGTTTCAAAATTACATGTAACTCTACCAGAATTTGGAGATGCTGCATGACGGTTACTCGCTTGATTACTTACACTTTTTTTTTTTGGTCAAACGGATTCCCAGTTCAGATATATCTACCAGTTCGTTAGTCGTCTCGTTTTTGCCTAGACAAATTATACGTCTGTGACCTACATGTTTAAAGCGTCTGTGTCTTCCGGACATATAGAATTTTTAAGTTCTTCTGAAAAGTTAATACGCCCTATTTAACGTCTGCCTAGGTAATACGATTATACATATAAGGCCAACGTTTACGTTTTGAGAAGGTAAGTTATTTGTCATCTATGTCATGGTTCTAAACCGCGTTCTCGCTTTGGCGAGAAAAGATAAAAATCGGGATAACTAGCGTTCAACGGCTATGTAAGTCGGAGTAGCCTACAAACTTTTGGACAACTCCATAGCAAGTAGAGAACTCGAAAGTGAGAGAACAAAAAAAGATACTCACCGTTGCCGAAGCGATCGACTCACTGGATCGTCTCTTGAAAGGTTTTATGTCAATGACCTAGTGAACGTACGTTTCTTGAGCAAAATAATCCAGCACGTCTACTGAGACACGAAACCCCAGGTCATGAACGTGTTCTCTGGTAAGCAGTCACTGGCGAATATTAATCGCGTTGCTCGGGACGTCAGCTCATTAATTAAATATCATTTTGCATAATTCCCATTACTGGTTGAATAAAAACATTACCTTATGTGGATTAGTCTGGAACTGATTGTTATCGACGCCGGACGACCTTTAAACCGAAACTGAGAAAGTTGTAAAAGAAGAAATTTCTTGAGGGGAAATTTCTAGGCTGGTGAAATATTTCAATTTTGATTCTGAATTTTCGATCAGTCTGAAATATACCTTTTCTACCGGACATTCTTCAGAATCTTACATTTGTTCATTTTTGTGGCCTACGGTGGTTTTCTACACAAGTAGGCATAGACCGTTATTGCGTGACAGGCCCAAAGAGCCTCTGCGTAGGAGGCAACTTTGGGGCAAGTATTGTGACAAGTATAACTTAAATAGGAAACATTTACAAGGACGTTTGTCCACTCCCTTGATTTGTGGGGGTAGAACTTAATAATCTTAGGCGCGCTAATAAAGCACGCGGGTCTGGCTTTCCCAACTTCGCTTCGTGCGTGTGACGCAAAGGTGAGTCTACTCGCAAGCTTTTGGAAATCATTCAAGTGTTGGTTGTGTCCTGGTGTACCGGTACACAGAGGGAATAACCATTGTACTCCTTTCTTTACGAACCTTTGTTTAGCTGTTGAACATTGTTGGGTCTTTTTTATCGGTTCTTGTGAACCGGTACACGAGGACAGAACCCAAGTGTTTAACACAGCCCGGGTGAATAATGTGCTGACACATCACGTACAGACCAATGAAGCACAAAATCTGAATCACCACCCGTTTATTGATATTCGTACCAGTTGCAGCAGTTTTCCTTACTGCACACGTGCGCCGTGCGAGAGGTTTTCTGCTAAAGTAATGTTTAGTTGATAGTCGAGGACAGGAAGTCCTTGCCCATCCACTTTGCATATCGTGATTAATCACAGATTGTTCAATAGAGCAATAGTCACAGTAGTCTCATTCTACCTAAAATACATAAACCAGGTAATCCAGGACGCCCTATTGTTTCATCTAATAGCCATCCCACTGAACGCATATCCCACTTCGTTGACTACCACCTTCAACCTTTAGTTCATAAACTGCCATCCTTTGTTAAAGACACTAACGACTTCCTTAACAAACTCCTTACCATCGGTAATTTACCCGCTAATTCCTTTCTAGTTACACTTGATGTTTTATCATTATATACTAATATTCCACATAATGAAGGTATTAATGCTTGTGAGCATTTTTTACGTACTTCCTTTCACAATACCATTCCTACTGGCACACTCTGTGACCTCATTCGCATGATTCTAACCATGAATAATTTCTCATTTAATGATAACCACTATCTTCAAATCCATGGCACCGCCATGGGTACTAAAATGGCCCCCTCTTATGCTAACCTTTTTCTAGGTTATTTCGAAGCCAACCCTTTGGAAAATGCCCCATTTCAACCCAACACTTGGCTACGATACATCGATGATATTTTTATGATCTGGACCGAAGGTCCAGACAACCTAAAAATTTTCATCGACTATCTTAACAACATTCACTCCACCATTAAATTCACCAGTTCACACTCTTCTATTAACGTACCTTTTCTTGACGTTAGTGTCTTTTTGACTAACGACGGTAGCATATCTACTGACCTCTACACCAAACCTACAGACAAACACCAACATCTACTCTATTCATCTTGTCATCCCTTACATACCAAAAAAGCCATTCCTTTCAGCCTAGCACTCCGCTTACGACTTATCTGTTCTACCGACGCCACGTTTAATACTCGCGCGGCTCAACTTACCACTTACCTCCTTAAACGAGGTTACAACCGTAATTTCGTCACCAAACAAATACGACGAGCCGCCGACATCCCCCGCAGACTTTCGTTACAAACCAAAGACGTCAACAAACTTAAACTTATACCATTTATAACTACCTTCAATCCATCACTCCCTCACATCTCTAACATCATTAAAAAACATTACAATTTGTTGCTCTCTTCTAACCGCTGCAAAAACGTTTTTCAACATTTGCCTGTTGTAGCGTTCAGACGCTCCCCTAACCTTCGTTTCTTACTAGTTACAGCTTAACTCTCTTCTAATTCTTCTAATCCCCAACTCCCTTCTGGTTCTTTCCGTTGTGGCAAAAACTGTGCTACTTGTCCCTACATTTCTCACGGACTTACTACATACACCTTCTTTTCTACCGGGGAAACACGCCCATAAAATCTAACCTGACCTGTGACACTAAAAACCTCATCTACATGATTCAATGTAACCGCTGTAATTTACAATACATAGGAGAGACGAAACGACGATTAAAAGACCGCTTTAATGAACACCGCCGTACCATAGATAACCCCAACAACAAATCTAAACCTACTACAGCCGCCGAACATTTCCTGTCCTCTCCTAACCACACCGCTAACGACATGCAATTAATCCCCATCGAGAAAATCGTTTCTAACCGGGACTCTATCCGTAAGGCCAGGGAAGCTTTTTTAATTCAAAAAGGCAGAACAATTGATCCTAATGGTCTGAACATCCGCGAAGAAACATATTAATTGTTTCCATTTGTTTTCTTTTATTATCTTCTTTTACCATGTTATTTTATTTTACCGTATGCTTATCTTTAATTTACGCTATCAATTACTTTTGCCTATTTTCGGTATTACGTAAATATCGGCTACATAAAAACACGTACCAATGTAAAATTTTCCATTGTACCTGAAGAAGGCTGGTTTGGCCAGCAGAAATATGGTACACCTTCAAAAAAATCATCCTACGTTGTGTCGGTTTTTGCTTTTGTATTCTTCATTTTATATGTAAAGCCGATCAGATCACTATTGATCCAACGTATACCAGTAGGATCATCGTTCCGGTTGCTTGCTTAAACATTTTATGGTCAGTGCATGGTTCCGCTTGCCAGGGCTATCCATGATGTTGACAGCTTGCTCGCAGCCGCAGTCTAGCCTTACTTTGCAACTGAGCACAAGATAGAAATACGGGATCTACAGACTGCATGTTTACAGACGTAAGAGAGCGGATTTTTCATACTCCTGACCTCGCGTGTTTATATTTATATAGGACCCCTTCGGATCAATTGTCTCAAAATATTAATTGCTGTTGGCATTCTTCCTAATTGTGTCGATATCCTAAGGAAACACAGTTAAGGTAAACAAATAATCATTTTGAAACAAGTGTTATTTAGCCCAGTCATTCAAGTGTGACTGAAATTATAACTGAAACACGATTTTGTTTGCCCAAAATCTGGAAAAACCAAAAATGAAAGGTCGAGCGGTGCGCTGACTGAATTGAAGTCTGGAGTACACTACCAATTGTAATCACTGATGCCACCGAATCAAAATTAGTAATAAACAGGAGTTTGAATGTCAGCTAATGAAATGAAGGCGTCGAAAGCACTCTGACAATCTTTGGGTGCGTTCCTTTTGGGAGATCTGGATCAGGATCAGTGGTCGGTGATCCAAGATCACTCGGATCATGGTGCATCAAAGGAACCGATGAATCCACTCTGGTCACGGATTCTCGGTTCCTTTGATGCACCATGATCCGAGTGATCTTGGATCACTGATCCTGATCCAGATCACCCCAAGGGAATGCACCCTTCGATTACTGCTAGCCTAAGATAAATCTTTTAAGCCGAATCACCGTAAAGGAAGGCAAGAACAAAGGAAAGACCGGCATGCAAAGCAAAACCGTACCGAGCAGAACCAGAAATCAGATAAAGTACACTTTCGTTACAGCAATAAACGGAAGTAGTTACCTTTTTGTGATAACACACTTGCTAACATCCCCTTCCTTCTCTGTCAAGACGAATTGTAATGGGAAATCCGCCATCATTTTGTGACTTCCTTTCCCTGGGGCTTTGCCTCGTATTTTCTCTGAACTTCTGCCTGACGACTTTTCTCTAATCGCGCGTTTCAAGGGGTGTCTGGAAAACCCGAATAGCGAATAGCGAATAGTCGCGAATAACGAATAGCGAATAGTCTCGAATAGTGCGAACAGTGGCGAACGGTCGCGAAAAGTGGCGAATAGTGACGAATAGTCGTCAATAGTCACCGCTTTAGACCTAATATCCAGCGTTAATTAATTATCCAAATAAGCAACAGAATTTCAGTGAATTTATTACCTTTTCTTCTCCGGACTCAGGCTAGTAGGCTGTCCATTGCCGACATTAAGAAAACAGAAAACACAAGGATAACCTAATAAAGACGTATTTACACTTTTGCAGCGGTTAAAACAGAAGAAATTTCGCTTAGAAACACGTGTTGTCCTGACTAGCGTCTGTGCCTTTTAGCGAGAAAATCCTATCCTAAGTTGCTACGAGGTTGATTGCGAGATACTGGGTACCCTATTTGCTACTATTTGCCACTATTTGCCACTATTTGCCACTATTTGCCACTATTTGCCACTATTTGCCACTATTTGCCACTATTTGCCACTATTTGCCACTATTTGCCACTATTCGCCACTATTAGAGACTGTTCGCCACTATTCGTACTATTCGTACTATTCGCTATTCGCTATTCGGGACTATTCGCTGTTCACTATTCGCGACTATTCGCTATTCGCCATTCAGGTTTTCCAGACACCCCGTTTCAAGAGATGAACACCGACATTTACCTCGAGGTATTTTAAAATATACATTTTCCGGCCGACGTTTATTCCAAGTGCGATTTTGGTAACGTCTAGCCAACTGCAGAGCAATTTGAGATCCCGGAAAGATAAAAGATAAAAGATAAAAGAAAGATAAAAGCTAAAAAAGGCTAGATTTTCTTGTGTGACATTCTTGTGGCTTGTCGTCACATCAACTCCATAACAAGTCTGCGTAGATCCGGTCCTCCCCAAGCAACAGCGGCGGCAAAAGGATTTGGTCTGCGTGGGGGGCCATTCTTTTCCTTTGTCGCCATGCATAACAAAGTCAGTTGACGAGAGACCAAAAGAATGATAGCCATGACCTGTACTTCCGCCACTCCCCTAAAAATTGATGACTTAAAAAGAAACAACAAAAATAATAAATTACAAAAAAAAAAAAAAAAAAAAAAATAGCTGGAAAATGCAACGAGAAGGGAAAACTTTCCGGCGCGTAAATACTGACAACAAAGGTTCTCGCATTCCGTTTTCATAGTAATAACTAGTTTTAGGGATCACTAAGGCAGCATAAACATCCTCTCTTACATACTTTATTTATTTCAACACGGTAAAATCTTCAGTGATAAATTGAAACTAAAAAAAAGTTCAATTATAGCGGAGCCCCATACCCATATGGGACAGAAAGAGAAACCCATGAATAGATTTTCTCATGGTTTTTATGGCTACCGGTATTGCTCGTGGGCGCTTGCGCACGACGACGACGGCGGCGGCGGAGTTGCCCAACATGGCGGCCATAAATGGGACACCTAAGCCAAAACGACGCTTAATTTTTCGCGGGCTTTCGCGGGCTTTCTGTAGCTCAACGCGGCTACACGGGATGCTACGTCAACGTTAGGTCTTCAGGTTAGCTGACGCTTTCTGTGTTTAGGTAGAAAACGGTTTGGAAAATATTTTTTCCTGCAATTTTCGCTGGTTTAAGTTTAAAACACGTTTGAAATATATAGCTGTGGTCAGGGGCACATTGGTGGCTACCCAGTGATTTAAGTCAAGCATCTTTGGAGGGATAACTGAAACTTAAAGCTGAGTGGTTATTTTTGATTTGTTTAGAGCTGCTTGTTGCTCTGTATTGTAATTTTTGGCATATCTTAGGAAGATTTTTAATTTTGATTAATAAGGTTACAGTCAAGGTTGCATGATGCCTGAAAAAACTATGACAGAAGAGTAGAAATGGAAAAAGAGAGAAAGAGAACGTGAACGACAGAGGAAAAGGAGACGAAACCGCAAGCAAGAGCAGCGCGAAGCGGAGTTAAGACAGCGGCGAGAAACGAGAAGCAACAGAACGGAGATTGCCAAACGAAGCGAGCCCACCCCAACCCCCTCCCCCTTCCTGAAAATAGTGAAACCAAGGTTTAATAGTATAGATATTTTTCCAATCAATAGTCAAGTGAAAGTTAGGTACCGTAACTTGATTTAAGGCAATCTGCAACCAGGAGAGCTATCGCTTATGCCACGAGGCCTTGTGAACTATCAATTCGTGTTGCACCGTGTTAAAACAAAATCCGTGTAATTTTCGTCTACTAACAGGAACCTACTACAGGAACCTTCATTTTCAACTGAACATACTGGAAGGAACACTCCTTCAACAACATAGATTTAAACTGGAGCGAAGCCTGTATCTCATATTTTAAGAACTTTTTTTTATTTTCGGTTTTTTATTTCGTAAAAAGAGCCGTTTTTTGCTCCCCGAAAGTGACGAACCCCAAAAGCTGCTCATTCCGAAAATAACGAGGGTCGTTACGTTCAGAGGTTTACGGTATGTGCCGATTCCTGTAAAATTGAAATATTTTTCTCTCTATAGAAACTGAAATTCTGATGTCAAATGATCTAGCGAAAGGAAGCCATTGATTTACTGTTTGTACTTCATTTTGGATTATTTGTTAATCGACGAGAAAGCTAAGACTGCGTCAAGTGAACTTTTTATACTAAAAAAGTTGTCTCTAGAGGTAATATAAAACCAGCTGTGATAATTCTCGATACATTATCTCGAAACGAGTTTTTTCATACAAGAACATCGTTAAAAAGTGAAGAAATATATCATTTAGTCACTAGCACGTGCGGCCTTCGTGAAAAAAAAAAATATCGAGCTCTCCCAACAAGATATAAAACTACGGGTGAAATCTTGCGCACTCTGATGGAATTCTCTAGCTTTAATCTGAATTATATTCTGTCACCGCACTGAGGGCTCACGTGAGATAGCATTGCGCCTGCGCGAACTCAGTGTGCTGCCGCCTTTGAAAGCGAACGGTGTTATATCATTGAGTAGCAATAATTTGCTCCTTGAGATGAAGGAAAAAAGTACCGAAGTCAATACACAAGAACAAAGAATGACTAAAGAGCATTCAGGGAGAAAGAGGAAGCCAGACCCGACGGAGAATATCCTCTCTACATCCGAAAACATCGAAGGACCAACAGAGAGTGGAGCCATAAATGGCGTCTCTCGTATTTCTGCTGATATGCAGTTCATGCTGACAGTTATGCGAGAAGGATTTGATAGTCTGAACCAAACAATATCAGCAACGTCTACCAGTACGGCTAATGCCATTGCTGAGGCGTTTGAGACGTTCAAAGGAGAGTTAGAAATCGCTCCCGAAGAGGAAAGCGTGCTAGAGAGCGCGGGAACGCAAGACCACGAGGTTGGCGAACCACCCGCAAAGAAGCGCTGTGACCAACTACCGGAAAAGCTCGATGAGGAAAAATCAGAGAAATCCCCAGAAATTGAAGCGCTTATCAATAGAGCCACTCACGCCTCTAATGAAGGAAAGAGTGAGGTATTAAAAAGCCTCAAAAAAGATCTCTTGAAAGAAGAAACGAGTCCTGAGGTGGACTGCGAGCTTGCGAGTGTAATCGATTCGATGCTCAAGGAGGGCTACCTGAAGAAAAGCTTCAGGATAGATGAATAAATATCATCGCCCAAAAAAACTGCCAAAACCTAACTAAAGTTAGAGTTAATCAAGCAGTCTGGGGTAATTTGAGCCCAGCAGTACGCTCACAAGATGTGAAATTGCAGAAAGTGCAAACTTCCTTGTTCAAAGGACTCTGTGCCTTGACGACTGCGGTAAACAAGTTGCTCGGAAATCTGTCCTCAATTCCCTCGGGGAATGAAATACTCCTGGAAGCCACTGATGCTTTTGCCCTGATAGCTAATGCAAATTTGGAGTTAAACCAGAGGCGTCGAGAGCTGATGAAGCCAGACTTAAATAATGATTACAAACATTTATGTTCGTCTTCCTCGTCTGTTACTATCACCGACCAACTGTTTGACGATGATTTAGCAAAGGAAGTGAAATAGTTGACTGAAGTCAACCGCGTCGGAAAGAAAGTTGCGACAAATCATGGCTCAGCACAGAGATCACGTTATGACCCCAGAAACACGAGGAATTTCAGCAACTATGATTCAAAGAGACATGGAAATCGTAGCAGGAGGCCTTTTTTAGGCTATCGAAACAACGATCGACAGTCTACCAACCCCAACAAGACAAGGAAACCAAAACAAGGGAAACCGAAATAAAGGCCACAGCTACAGACCCTGTTAACACAAATGATGTTAGGTAAGAGCTCGTTCCCTATTTGTGCCTAATGACAATATAGGTGGACGATTGAAACAGGTTTTCCCCCTGTGGCGCTGTTTAACTTCAGATCAGTTTATTCTTGATAGTGTGCAACACTACAAAATAGAATTTGCCCAACTCCCTGAACAGGAGTCTGTGCCACAGGAAATAAATTTTACCCCTCAAGAACAGATTATCATTGAGGAGGAAATTTCAAAACTCTTAAAAAAAGGTGTTATTACAGAAGCAAGTCACTGTAGAGGAGAATACATTTCTACCATATTTATTAGACCTAAAAAAGATGGTGGACATAGGTTGATACTTAACTTAAAAAAGCTCAATGCATATGTTGAGTACCATCATTTTAAGATGGACACATTGCAATCAGCTATAAGGCTCATGAAGACAAGCTGCTACATGGCATCTGTTGACTTGCGTGATGCATATTATTCAATACCCATTGATGATGAATACCAGGAAGGAGCACTCTGTACACCTTCGGGTTTATTCTGACAACACCACTGCGGTAAACTATATTGACTCTATGGGGGGTACACACTCCATGGAGTGCCATTCTGTTGCTAAGAACATTTGGCACTTTTGCATGGACAGACAGATATGGGTATCTGCAGCTCATATCCCAGGGAAAGAAAATATCCATGCAGACAGAGAGTCCAGGATTTTCAGTGATAATAAAGAGTGGATGCTTTCACCTCGCTTATTATGCGAGATCATTGACATATGGGGGAAACCCACCATAGACCTTTTTGCTTCTAGGCTAAACAAGCAATTAGATTGTTATGCATCCTGGAAACCAGACCCAGAAGCAACTTATGTGGATGCTTTTCCAATCAGTTGGGGTAATCATTTGTTCTATGCTTTCCCTCCATTTAGTTTGATTGCACGATGTTTACAGAAAATAGCGATGGAGAAATCAGAGGGTATCATAATTGTTCCTATGTGGGAAACTAAGCCATGGTACTCGCAACTATTACGCATGATAACGGATGTTCCAAGGACTCTGCCACAAAAGTCAGACACTCTTCAAATGCCAGCAAGGAAGGAAATGACACATCCTCTAATCAAGAAAATGACCATGATGGTCTGCAGAGTATCAGGCGGTCCCTTGAAACACAGGGAATTTCAAAACGAGCCTCGGACATCATCTTACAGTCATGGAGGAAGGGAACACGTAAACAGTATGTTTCATACATCAAGCGCTGGACCAAGTATTGTCATAGCAAAAATGTCAGTTGGGTTGATCCCTCTATTTCCCAAGCTTTAGATTTCCTTGTCGAGTTATATGACCAAGGTCTTGGTCACAGTGCTTTGAATACAGCACGATCGGCTCTCTCCTGTATACTAAAACCTGTAAATGGCATTACATTTTGGTGCTCATCCTACAGTCACAAGATTTCTGAAAGGAGTCTTCGAATCCAGACCAACAGTATCAAGATACACAGAAACATGGGATGTAGGAACAGTCCTGAGACATCTTAAGACAATCCCTACTACCAGGGATGTTCCTCTTAAAGACTTGACATTGAAAACAGTTGTGTTAATGTCTTTAGTTTCGGCCCAGCCTGGGCAAACCATACATATGCTAAATCTTGAGGACATGACAAGCACGGAGTCACAAATTACGTTTGTTATGTCTAAGCCTATAAAGCAAACCAAGCCTGGTACAAAATCAGTTCACGTTCAGTTTACTTCATATCCTGCTGACCCCCTCCTATGTGTGGTCACTACACTAAGGGAATATTTAGCACGCGCAAACGAGTTGCGTGGACAATGTAAACAAGTGTTTATTAGTTATCTCAAGCCTTTCCGTCCGGTGTCCAGGAGCACCATTAGTCGTTGGGTTAAAGTTGTTATGAAGGAAGCAGGGATTAATGTAGACAAATTTAAGCCACATAGCCCAAGGTCTACCTCCACATCTAAAGCCAGTTTGTGCTCTGTACCTTTCGACCAGATAATGTCAGCTGCTGGTTGGTCTTCAGCCACCACTTTTGCTAGGTTTTACAACAAGCCAATCGATGTAAACAATGGTTTTGCTGATAGCATTTTGTCACTTAAATAATTCACTAATAAACCACCTTGCATATGGTTCAAATGGTTTCATGTGTGCAGTTGCTTTGAAGTCTCACGTGAGCCCTCAGTGCGGTGACAGAATAGAATTCAACAATTAAACGAGACTTACCTGTAAGTTGAAGTTTGATTAGAATTCTATCTGTCACCAAGCACCGAGGGATTACGTGCCCGCCCTAGGTTTTTCATGCCCAACCCTTTCGTGGCTTGGTGCTGGATTTTCCACTGCACACATGGTAAGTGCTTTAAAAACTGAGTTCGCGCAGGCGCAATGCTATCTCACGTAATCCCTCAGTGCTTGGTGACAGATAGAATTCTAATCAAGCTTCAACTTACAGGTAAGTCTCGTTTAATTGTTGAATTATACTTCAACATGAACCTTCAGTGAAAACGAAAAACAATTGTAGTCATCAGTAGTTAAAGTATCTGAACTGTTGTCAGAAAAAGGTGAGGTCGGTGAGCTAAAGGGCATTTGATGAGATATCATTATATATATACTGAGTGCAATCAAGGTGAGGAAAATGTTATTTTAGTTCCAGTTACACCGAGTTGTTCGTGTTTTGACGTACCGGAATTTTACTGTACGTTTTAAATGTGACTTACTTCGACCCCCGCATACTTTAATTAGTTTCATTGATATGTTGGAATGAAATGCCGTTATAGGCTACCTGTTCACATTGTTTTGTGAAGACGGATAGATTTATCCCCCTCCATAAAAAAGACAAATTGTGGGAGCAATCATTTCTCTCACGTTTTTATACATATGTACAGCAGAAGATCCATACGTTGATGCTCATACTGTTTAATCGGGGAATGCGCAAACAGGTTTTCCGCGACTTTTATCTTTAGCGCCGTTGAAAGTGTGAAAGAGACTATTTAAGTATTTTTTTTTAAATATACAAACTTCACGTGACCTTAAGTTTGCTTATATCTGCAATTTTGCTTTTGCATCAGATTTACGAGCGGGAAAATCACTGAAAACAGAACAAAACAAAACAAAAAGTCTGCGGTCACTAAAAATATTTCAATCAAAAAGAAATCAATATAACTAGTAGTTTTTGTCACATTTTGCAATGTAGTAGAACCTGACTTTTATTTTCCAAGTTTATACTTTCGAAATCTGCTAATAAAGTTGGCAATGTTATTTTTAAATTGCATGCATGTATGAAGAAACCTCGAAACCGAGATGTTTTCTGGTAACATCAAAACATCAAAGTATAGTGTTAAGGTAAAGGAAACTAAAAACTTCGAACAAAAAGTACAATGCATGTGATATCTTTTGCAGCATTCTTTAATTTTGCGTGAGAACGAAGTAGATATGTACACTAATCTAAAAACCATTCCTGAGAGAAAAAATATACGCTTGTGTTTCACGACGTACCTCAATGATTTTTGGTACATGTTTACATGTATTTCAGTTTGATTTCACAAATCAAACGGAAACAGTATGATTAGTCACAGAGATGGTAACGAACGTTTTCAGTTTTTGTGGGCGCTTCAGCCTCCATTATGCTACTGTCGGCGGAATCTATTTGTCTACGTGTCGCGTATCGCGGTTCTTCTGGGAGGAATTGAGTAGGCTTATATGACGTGATCATTTGATACGGCGGCCATTGCTGAGTCGTGTAATATTTCAGATATTTTTCGACAGCTTTCCGTCACGAGTGAAGGTAAGTTATTTTCCATTTCTAAATTGCTTTGCCTCGTTTTTGTCATATATAATCCTTCTTCCCGAACTGCCATCGAGAACTGTGTTCTCTTTGTTATTTCAGTTAGATCTTCGTGAGAAAATTTCTTCGGCGATACAAAATTGTTTTTCTCACGCAAGCCATTAACTTATACAGGCTCGGCTAGTGTTCAGTGTGGATTGCACGGGAAAAGTATTCGCTTTCGCAAGCACTCACCTTCTTTACCCAAACGAGTGTCAGTTATTGGACTCTAATGTTATCACGTAAATCGTGTACATGTATTTGCACTGTGCAGTTATTTTGAGAGACCCTATTAGGGGTAAATTCCGACAAGCGACATGGCCTTGAAAAGGCGACATGAGAGCTATGAATTGGCGACGAACGACAGACTACTCCAGCGAAATAGAGAAAGTGACACCAATGCCAAGATAGACCGACAACGAATTTCGGAACTGAGAATGCATCGATTGTTTTAAACGTTTGAGTCGAAGTGAAGACGCATTTCCAGAGTTTTAAATGTGTTTTCCTGTCTCACGCGCGATGTCAACGGGTCGTGAAACCCAGGGTTTCTTATATATGCTAAAACGTCCACGTCCAATAAATCGAGTCCGTCATTGCTGAGCATTTTTTCTCACTCTCAGCTGAGTGAGCAGTGCTCTAAAACGCCTAAAAACAGGCTTAGGAGAAAGGTAAGAGATCTTCGACCGTCTGCTTCATATTTTTATTAGTAGGTAACCAGTGAAAGAATATGAAGCTGTATTATCAACAAATGGCATTATGGAAGGAAAGGAGAGACAGGGGAAAGTTGCCAAGGTCTTCTCGTCTTCAGCAGAAGATAAGGGTTACGCCAAATTCAAAGGAAGAATATAGATAGGAGAGGTTATCTGATTGAGGCCGTTGAGATTTTGAGTTAAAGAACGATTGTTAAACATAAACATGGTAAAAATAGTCATAGGTTCGATTGTACATTAGGTCCAAGTACTGACTGGAAAATGGCTGAAAATAGCAATTCCAAGCGTCTAAATTTCAAACGTTCCTGGGGGAGCATGTCCCCACATCCCCTAGGAGGTTAGCAACTTCAGCGCTCGAAAGCATGCCCAAGCCCTTAGAAAGCATGCCCCCAACCCCTTAGAAGATTTTGAAAAATTGAAGTAGCTAAGAAGTCTTTTCCTTCATTCTGAGTCGAAATATAATGCTTTAAAAGTAACCCTAAAGTAACCATTAAACCCACTGACTGGAGAAATGCTGGCTCTGCATAAGAATTCCTACTGCTGAAAAGTGGTCGAAGCAAGTGCAAAGCATACAAGGAGTAAATTATATCCAAAGAGATACTTAATTATATATCTACTTGACTAAAACAGCAAGGAACCTTCAATGCGTGAGAAATAATCGTTTCAGCGTGAGAGCGCAAGATTGAATTCGTTTGCGTGAACCTCATGCTCAATGCGTGAGACTTGAGAGTACTGTGTCGGTTTTTTTTTTAATAAACAAAGGTATTACGATGTGTTATACATGTAGCTTCGTTTTAATGGAAAAAGGTCAAATTTCCTGACACAACTCCTCTGAGATGAAATTCCGACAGGCGACATAAGAATCTTGCGAAATGCCGACATAGCTGGTGGCGAATTTCAGACAGGGGACATGGGTACCCCCCCCCCCCCCCCCCCCCTAACAGGGCCTCTTTTGAGCAGCTGTGAATGCAGTCAAACTGCTGAACTTACATGTACTGGAGCTACATGACAATATTAACTGCGAGTATGGGGACATCAATTGAACAATACCGGTCGAGGAAGCGAAGGATGCCTTATCACATGTTCAGCGGAGATGGATTCTTACAATGTTTTAGCTAAATGTGTCTCACTTGACAACATTGAAACAAATTCTGGACATGTACAGAAATGATGGGCTACATTTTGTCTACATCCCATTGCTTGTAAGGGGAAGTGAATGATAAGGAGAACAATCCAGGCCCTGCAGTATTTAATAATACTAATCCAACAACCACTGTGTGGGCAGGCCACAAGTCAAGGAACTGACAGAAGCACACTTTGGTGAAAACGTTGGTGAGCAATGTGTTGCAAATTATGTTCACTTGATTATGGTTAAAATTTACAATACACATAGAAGACAATCAAATAGAAGACACTGTACTCACAATATGCTTATTGGATCGTGCCTATACAGTTCTACAAAATATAAATTCTGTACAAAAAAATGTGTATTTGCCATTAACTGTTACAATGAGGTCAACTAATGTTCCAGGAAGAGTTTCGATTTTTGCGAGAATGTACATTCAATGCAACGTAATGCAATTTAATACATTGTTCATTATTTTCACTCTTGACACCAAACAATGCCCAATATATGTCTCTTAAATATTTACTTGCAGAAGCATTTTCCAATAATTTTCTTAAACTCATCAATAACTCATCAAGTTTAAACAATGTAAATCCTAACTGTGATGGTGTTTGGATATCTGATCTTATTTGACATAGATGTTGTAATTTTAAGTCGCCTTTTCCTCTTTAGTTCTAGTTTCAATTGAGAAGATAGGTGTACTTGTGTATATAGTGGGTCAAACACCGAAGACCACATTCCATCACGTTTAAAAGACTCTTCTCTATATTTGGAAATGTGGTTAAACACGGTCTTTCATGCTTGATGTATTACATCACTGTTACTACAATTGTTGTTTGTGGCAGTTTTTAAAGACGTCAGAGCACAGCTTTGACATATTTTAAATTTAACTTCGAGGATTTGCATGGGATACTCCTTTCATTCGGAAGATACACTTTGGTCAGCATTTAAGCGCTTCAAAACCTATTATATTTACAATTGTCTTGCTTACAAACATGGACTGGTCCTTTCAAAATGAAAGGTGTACTGCACATGTCTTGATTTGTGGTTATCAAGCTGATATGCAACAAGTTCAGCACGACCAGGAATGTGATTACAGTGAATGAATGTGTGTTCAAGAAATTCTCCTAAAACAAATGATAACAGTTGCATTGTGTTCTTCAAATAACATTTAATTAACTTCCCACTATGAATAGCATGATAAAAAATATGTTATTATCTTATTGTATTTTAAAGCAGATCCAACCGATCAAAGTAGTATTGGGTTTGACAGAACAATTATAACACCTACAATGAGGGACATCTGTATCAGGTCATGTGAGCATAAGAACCTAGTAAACCAGAGTGCAGCACACTGAGCAATGCGTAACACTCCTTTAGACATAATTTTTATGTTTGTTATGTAGCATTTGACTTTTTATCAAGCTTCAGCCGATAAACCTGTACTGTATACTTTTCATGTGAGTTGCTGGAAGCTCTGTTACACAACTCTTTATACAACTGTATGCTAACAGCCACTTGAAGATTAATATTGAATCCAGAAACAAACATGGATGCACTCTTCTATCCAGAAATAATTATGCAAACTACTAGTCAATCATCAACATATACTTTTAACATCACAAGGCTCTTCATGTATCAAAAGAAGCATGCAAACTATATGAACATGTTTTTTTATATTGTGTTTACTGCATTTACAGTAAAATTTTACCACATTTTGCATCATCTTAAAGCTGGCAATCAACCAAAGAACCTACTTCCTGTATGCAGATTGATTATTCTTATTCCACGTGACAACATTACTTTCCAGTCATGACAAAACGTATTCAGAACTTCAGTGGAATCGACACCATTGACAAGGTGTCTATTTGGGACCAACTGTTGAATTCTCAGTTGCTGATTTTATTATGTAACTGCGGCTTAGATATTGCAGCAAACCCTCTTGGCAGTACATGCGCAAGTTAATTTGATATCTGTAAACAGTCTTCAATAAAATTAATAACAACTCACCTATGTTGATACCTAATAATCAATGTTACTTCATTTATTTAAATTTATACCCTTATCTTTCTAGTGATGGCCTATTCACTTGTAGTGCTTTAACTCCCGAATACTAACGTTTAAAACTAGCACTCCAATTGAATGAAATAAAAGTAAATCTAAGCCCACACAAGTACGCTTTGCGGACCTATTTTTTTTGAATGTCATGTTCTAACACAGTTTTGGTTTTTTTCCAAACCGTCTTCCGGACCACGTATATAAATGAAAGGGCGAATTGTTGTCATATTGTCATTCAGTAGCAATTCATCTCAGAGGATTGAACTATTGCAAGGTATAAGTAGCCTTTAATTTAAATGCGTTGAATCAAATGTTGAATTTACAATTTTGAAGTGTGGTTTCAACATGCAGCTTATTTTTGTGAACTATTGGGCATTCTGAGAGATTTAGTCCAT
Source organism: Orbicella faveolata (assembly GCF_042242905.1). Lineage (NCBI taxonomy): Eukaryota > Metazoa > Cnidaria > Anthozoa > Scleractinia > Merulinidae > Orbicella > Orbicella faveolata. Next base: position 9,210,037 of record NW_028301547.1, on the reverse strand, counting down.
AATAGCCTTGGATATGCAAATATTTCTTCCTTTTTCAGAAAGACTGACAATATGGCTTGTACCATGAAAAAGAGAGAAAAGAAAGAACAATATCATCGTTTGTGGTCGATGGCAACTAAGACCTGTTTGTTTCTGACTGTGAAAAACGATAAAGTTGAAAGTGTCAGGTGTAAAGAAAGTGCACGTAACGATGGTTCAGAAGAATCTAGTAAGTTACAGCTTTTCATGTCGATGAATTCGTTTCTTTCACTTGTTGTCTAGCAGCATGGTAAAGGTAAGGTAAAGTCTGCATGCGAGCCAACTGGCCCATCAGGCCGGAGCTTATCCCGGTTTCTGTAGCATGAAGCGACTAGGAGTATTTCTACTCCCCCCTGGATGAGATGCTAGTCCATCGCAGGGTTACCCCAAGCATTAAGTTCGCCGGTACCCATTTATACACCTGGGTGGAGAGAGGCACTGTGACAGTAAAGTGTCTTGCCCAAGAACACAGCACAATGTCCCCGGCCAGGGCTCGAACCCGAACCGCTCGATCCGGAGACGAGCGCACTAACCATGAGGCCACCGCGCCTCCCAGCGTATTGGCAACGTACTTCATCATAAAATTCACAATTTTTGACTTGTGTGTAATAATTGACCTAGTGTTATGCGTAATCCATTGTTTTATCAATTCAATTCAATATGCCAGTCCAACACCATTTGCCTCTAATCTATCTGTAGACAAAGTGTCTATTGTGGTTAAACTTAAGTCGCACTCGAAGTGGCTGGACTGTACCACATTACTGGAACTTATACCGGTCTCCGTACACGGAAGTGCGGACAAAGGGTAATGTTACTTCCCCCGAAGGGAATGCTAATCCGTGGTAGGTTAGCCTCCAGCATGTTTCAACGTTTCTTTAACACATCGCCACTAGGGCACCGCCTCTCCTTCTCGTCTACTTGATACAGTTTGGTAGTATTGATCCGTCAAACTATTAAAACTGGAAACTGAAGGATACTGTTGCCGGAGCCACCTTAAATGTAAAAATTGCATATTAATCCTTTTATTTCGTGTTTTTGTCTTTTCTTTGACACAATTAAGGGAAACTGAAAGTTGAGGAAGCACAAGATACTCCTCCTTCCGCAATTTGTTGGCGGATTGTGTTTACACTAGGCACCAAGGATTACGCCCTGCATGTAGACAACAGCAACACTGTAACTACAGTGGAGGTGGGTTATGAATCTCGCTTTCTTCCGTGCATCCTCTTCACCAGACATTAGAGATCAACAAAAATGCTGATTTACGAGAGACAAAAATGCTGCTGTAAGTGAGAGAAAGTCCTCTTTTCTAGTCGCAGATCACAAAACATCATTCAAATGTGCTCTTTACATCTGCTTTACTTTATGATATATGTCAAAGCGTGAGGTCAACAAAAGCAAATTTTGTTGACACTGGCCTTCGGCCACGGCCTGCATGTACAAGATTACATATCTAATTAACAACTAGATATTGGACCGGAATGCTGATCATTTTCATTCTGGAAAATTGTGCTAATCGATTAAGGTTTAGGGAAGATCCGATATAATTGAGCTATTGAAATTATATTTGGCTCCGCAATAGGCATGCATTATCAAAACTACAAAATTAATTCTCTTGAAATGATGCTGAGTTCAGAATCGTTAAGTTCACTAAGTTAAGGGGCAAGACCCAAACACTTTGCTAAATTGCTGAACCGTATTTCATAGGGAAAAGTTGTTTTTTGTCTTGAAAGAAATGTCGGATTTGTCTGTGAACTATTTGACGCATTTGGGGGAGTGTTGATCTTCTAAAACACAACATGACCAATAACGACCATTGTGTCTCCTTTTTCTGTCAGAGGTTCCTGATGAAAATGCATTAAAAAAGGCAACCTGTTTTGTGCCAACAAAACCAGTTAAATCTCAACCATTCGCAGCATGGGAAGTGAAGTCCTCTGGCCCGAGCCAAGGGAAGTACATCGCTGTTGACGAGGAAGGACGCTTATCGGTTAGAGCATTTGATTTTACACCATGTCGCCTGGGCGCTACTTTTGTAATAATATAAGTATGCCCGCGGCGGGAAGAAAAACAAGACGGTTAAAATGTTAACAACTAAGCTTTATGAAAAATGAGCAGCTGGATACATTTCTAGATATTCGGTTTTGACTTTTTTGTTATTGAGATAAGAGAAAAAAAATGCATATCGTAACAGCTTCGAGATTGAAAATATATGGCTGTAATTAATATAATCATTTGAATTAAAGAGAAAGTGAGAGTTACAGTTGTTTGTATAGTAAAAGACAGTTATTGATCGAACGGAGGGGGGGGGGGGGGGGGGGGAAGCATTGAATAAATTACCCAATCGAGAGGCTCGGTAACAGTCCCCGTTATTCATTGATATAAGGTAGTTTGACCTTTTAGGGCAAAACAATTTAACCAAAACAACCCCCGATTTATTTTTTCGTTGCAACGAAATATTTATACAGATACAGATAGATTTATGGAGTAGGACTAATTCAAACATATCAATTCGCTACTCCGAGTTTCATGCTTCTCGCAATCCTCAGGCAACTGTCACATATATATATAGATACGTGACATTAACACTTTCATGAAAACTGCAGGTACCAAGAGAAATAACATCAAACGCACTGATAACAGTCCAAAGGGTGAAAAACATATGCCATTTGGCCGAATTCAGAGTTGTTATGCATGGTTAAAGAGGAAAACAATATGTTTAAGTCACACTTAAACTTTTTTTTAGTTTTGAATATTGTCAAAATTACATTGACGCAAGCTCGAGACCAATAAAATATTCCGTTTTCCTTGTTTTGTGCCTATGTTCATGTCGACGGGTATCCTTACATATAATGCAATGAGACCTGCAGACGCTACGCGCGTTGGTCTTTGTTAAGCCTCTAAACGACCTCTAAAAGCCTGACTTTACAAAATTGTAATCAGGCTAGGTGAAACATTTGACTGGAAATTAAAAACAAAAACCCTTTTATAATATTTGGTCGCGATACGAGCCTTTTCTAATTCATGTTAGCATTTAAGCTTTTCTAACCTTTATGCAAATATAGATTTTCTTGCATTTTACAATTTTCAACATTTCTTCCAAGTTTCTCATTTACTTATTTGAGTTTAGGAATATTAGCATGGCCACTCCAAAACGTGCTCTCTTCATCGGGGCAATATTCTTCCTTGTTACTGCTACAATTAACGTCTCTCTATTACCCGTTCATAGCACTACAAACTGCCCCTCATCTACCACTGATTTTTTTGGAATTTCGCCGGAGAAGAACAGCTTTAAGTCCAATTCCTATTTCACCCGACAATCAACAACAATATGGCGGACCAAACGCTTGCTTGTGATAGCAAAGGTTAGAAGAACACAGCGTGCATGTGCATTGTATTGTAACTCTACATTGACTTTTCGACCGCTTCTCAAGCTGATCTTCGACATAGAACTCAATCCTGGTCCGACTGGTTCCTTTAACTGCTCGGTGAAGGCAAATACCAGAAACATCAACAACGTAAAGATTGCTCACCTTAATGTTCGCTCGCTGAAATGCCGGGATCACTTTTTACTTGTTAAAGAGACTATTTTATCAAACAAATTCGACGTGTTTACTATATCTGAATCTTGGCTAGATGCCTCTGTTTCAGATTTGGAGATTGAAGTGCCTCGTTATAACATCTACAGGGTCGATCGAAGCAACAAGACTGGCGGCGGGATCTGTGCATACGTCTTGAATACCTATCGTGCAGAATTAATGGGTGATATCTCTGACATTTCAACCACCGGTTTTCATCAGCTTTGGTTGAAAATACAGGTCAGGAATTTAAAGTCAATTATTATTTGCACTGTCTATAGACCTCCGGATACACCGCTAACCTGTTGGGAGAACGATTTAACAACAACTTTGATTTATGCGTTATCACTGGACAAGCCTGTGTACATAATGGGGGACTTAAACTGTAATCTTCTCAGCACCGATTGTAGAGAATCGAAATCTTTAACCAGTTTTTACGAGTCGTTTAACTTATCGCAATTAATTGCTGCTCCTACTAGAGTGACCGAATCGTCGCGGTCTCTTTTAGATGTTATTCTCGCTTCGCAAACCAAACAAGTTGTCAAGGCTGGTGTCATGGACAGCTTTATTAGTGACCACGACATGGTCTTTGCCGTCCTACATCTGAAAGTATCCCGACCTAAGACCACATATATTACAACTAGGAGTTTAAAAAACTACAATCCAGACGCTTTTCAGTTTGATATGTCCGGTGCACCCTGGTCTGTTGTGGAAGTATTTGACGACGTTGATGACAAATTACACGCATTTGATCTGTTGTTCAATGAAATTCTCGATCATCACGCTCCGATTAGATCAATTAAAGTTCGTGGAAAACCAAATCCCTGCATAACGGAGGAGATACGTGAACTTATGAAATCTAGGAATGTCTGGCGCAAAACAGCTCGTAGAACTAATGATCCACATGCCTGGTCTACCTATAAAAACCTTAAACACCAAGTCAGGAAGTCAATCAGAGCAGCGGAGAGTGAATTCATCAAAGATCAGATTCAAAACAACCCACGGAACACAAATTGTATTTGGAAGGCAATCCGGCTCTGCATCCCTAAAAGATCAGTCTCCCCTAAAGTTTACAGCAAAGAGGACAAGATCGTGGCGGATACTTTCAATAATTTTTTTGCGTCTGTTGGAAAATCAACCAATTCCAAAATAAAATCTTTGGCTGAAGAGAACAACTTCGACTTGAATAACAGCATCTTTACTCCTAGAATTTTTCCGACATCTGAGCAATTTACATTTCATTCTGTTGAATGTAAACAAGTCGAGGACATTATAAATGCAATGCCTTCTAATAAGGCTCCTGGGATTGATAAAGTGCCAACTCGAGTCATTAAAGACTGCCTGCCGATTATACTCCCTTTTGTTACATCAATCATCAATGCTTCTCTTTCATCTTCAACATTCCCAGGGATCTGGAAAACAGCCGAAATCACACCTATTCCCAAACAAGGCAATCACGAACTACCTAACAATAATAGACCAATTTCGCTACTACCTGTGTTGTCAAAGGTCTGTGAAAGAGTCGCTTATAATCAGTTTGTCACCTATTTGACAACAAAGAAGAGGCTGACGACAAAACAAAATGGAAGCAAAAAATGGCACTCTACTGAAACATCATTACTTCGCTCGACTGATGCATTTCTTAAAGGAATAGATAAAAAGAAATTAACTGCCTGTGTTCTCCTAGATATGAGCAAAGCGTTTGATAGTGTCGACCACCAAATACTGTTACGAAAACTACAAGACGTTGGCGCCTCAACTAGTGTGCTACAATGGTTTAACAGCTATCTCACAAATAGATAGCAAGTTGTACGAATTCACTCCACTGTTTCCAATCCAATACCAATTGAATATGGAGTACCTCAGGGTAGCATCCTGGGCCCTTTATTATTTAGTATATACGTTAATGATCTACCGGAAGCTCCACGGAATTGCTCTACTGAATGCTATGTAGATGATACAAAATTGTTTGTTTCTTTTCATTCACAAGACACCCAACGGATTGTTGAGGAGATGAACGAAGACCTCCTCGGTGTGCGCAACTGGTGCTTCAGAAATCGGCTATTACTAAATCCAGACAAGACGAAATTAATTGTTCTCGGGAGCCGACAGATGACTTCGAAGCTCCATGATTTTCGTTTGTCTTTGTTGGGAAAAGACATCTCCCCAGTACAATCAGCCAAAGATCTCGGCGTGATTTTGGATTCGAACTTGACATTTGATGATCATATTAAGACCATAGTATCGGAATGTATCGCACGCCTCGCGCAAATTAGCCGTGTCAAACATTGTCTTGACAGAACGTCGTTGTTAACCGTGATAAATGCCTTGGTTTTCAGTAAGTTGTACTACTGCTCGAACGTCTGGGCAAATACCACAGAGAAAAATATAAGGAAATTACAGGCTGTGCAGAACTACGCATGTCGAATCGTCAGTGGCGCGAGAAAGTACGATCATGTAACTCCCCACTTAAAAAGTTTGTCTTGGTTACCCGTTAAGGACCAACTATACTACCGCCAAGCTACCATGGCTTTTAAGTGCATTTCCGGACACGCCCCCAAATATCTGACGTCACAATTCATTACCCGCGAGCAAGTTACCAAGCGTACAACTAGGAGTGGCCAAAAGCTTGATATACCTTTTTTTAAAACAGCCTCAGGACAAAGAACATTTTATTACAGAACTATTGGACTTTGGAACAATTTAGACCCCTTTTTTAAAATCAAGCCGTTCAGTTCAAGTTTTTAAACGTATCTTAAAGAATAAGCTTTTAGACAATTTTGTAAATACTCCCTAAACTTCATTTATTTTTAGTATTTTTCGCGACTACAAAGTTTAGATAATGTTGTAAATGTTTTTTAAATTTGACTAATTTTGATTGTGTAGTTATTAGTAACTTAGTAATTTAAGTAATTGTTCCTGAAAAGCCCCATTGGGGAGGTAACAATAAAGTATGTATGTATGTATGTAAGTCCTGGCTTAGGCTTACAGGATGTAAGCAATTTCAAAAATGAAATTAGAGACTCGTAAATCCTGAAAAACGTCCCTGAAAATAAAAATGTCAAGCGTGCATGTTTAAAAACAATAAAAAAGATCATAGCAATGACGATTTTTCATTTTCCAAAATTTTTTTTTTTTTTTTTTGCCCTTTTTCTCGTAAACGGTGCGGGTGTCGTTTAATATTTTCCTTACGCAAATTTTCACTGATGTAAGATACACATAGTTTCAAATTTTGTGTTCAAGGTTACAAATGACTTTTATCACCTGACCCATACGGCCCCGCGAGCAATTTCCTTGGAAAACCATAAAAAAAAAGGTCCCGTATGAGGGCTGTACGCGTCAAAGTCATAGGGCCGGAAAAACACGTACGGCCCTACTAGGAAATCGATGCGAGTTAATGATAAAACAAGTTTGTCGATGCAATATTTTGTTCTCTTCAGAATGAGAGATGAAAGTGAACATTCTGAGAGCGAATTTTACTCTCCAGGCGAACTGTCCGATGCAGGACTGCTTCATTCTTCAACTCACTCCGAAAGCACAGAAAGAAAGTCAAATGAAGAAGTTCACAACTATCTCAGAAGCCAACAACAAGCAAACAGGCGGTCAAGAAAACAACTTTTCCGGCTGAACTGTCCTATAATTAACCTTTGGAATAAGCAAACAGTCTTGGGGTGAAACTTCTTTTAGTGGAAAGCATCAAAGAATTCATCGTGGGTCAAAAGCAAGAAAACCGGGAAGTCGCGAGGAAAACAAAGTTTACGATATGAAAGTTTTCTTGGAGTTTCCAGAGTTGTGAGAAGCGAAATCACAAACGTACTTTGTGTACAGTAGAATAAGTTGCCCCGCAGTTTCAACATCAGTGTTGTTTAATGAGACAAAAGGAGCAGTACGAGTACGGACACAAGCTCATTACAGTACAGTTCATCCAGATAATAAAACTCGCTTGTGTTTAATTTCCACTACACAACAAAGCTAGCAAAGTCAGCAAACCCAGGCACTGTTTGCGAGAGCCAACACCGGTGTCATTGATATTCAGTTGCTGGTACTGTCTTGTTCAAGAGAATCCCGGAGGTCGACAAATCGCTTGAAACGACGCCGACATTTTCTTGAGTCTTCGGACGAAGAAAATTTGTGAACAATTTCAGTGAAGCTTGAAGCGAACTTTTGTTACCCCCTAAGTTTTTGATGGTTTTGACATATTGTTGACAGCTTTATGTCAACTTTGTGTTGGTAAACAGGTTAGCCAATCCCGTTAGCATGAATTCTAATTGAGGACTGACATTGAAAAATGAGAAAACGAGTCGTGTTTTTCGATGAATTGTGTGTTTTTTGTTGGACGTGAAGAAATAAATGACAATTTTTTTTCGTAGAATCTTAAGAGTAAATGTCAGTAAAAAACCAAACAATATTGTAGTGTTTGTAAGGTACATTTCGGTGCATCATACATAATATACTTAAGCACGCAATGTAAGTTGGGAAGTTGATTATTAAAGCAGCATGGCGGACTTCTAGATTGGATTCGTGTGTCGTATCCGTTCATTGCAATAATCCAGTTCCATCAGTTGTAGAACGTGACATCTGGCGACGAGGATTGAAGTTGCAACTGCCCAGACCATGGCGTCAACAAAGATAGACGATTTGACGAGTGTAAAACCCTTCGACCCACATGGTGAACCTTCAGGCGTGGGAAAGCGATGGCAGCGTTGGTTGAAAAGTTTCTCGATGTATGCCGACAGCAAAGGCTTGCTCATCGAAGCGGATAAAGCGGATAATGAAATCCAGAGGAGAGCTTTACTCCTTCATTCTGCCGGCGAAGCTGTTCAAGAAATTTTCGAAACGTTGACTGACACAGGCCAGGCGAAAGATTACGAAAAAGCGGTGAAGGCTTTGAACGATTACTTCATTCCAAAGGTAAACTCGACATACCAAAATCACCTGTTCCGCAGCATGGAACAACAGGACGGCGAAACTGTGGCTCAGTTCGTGACGCGATTGAGGCAAGTGGTCAAGGACTGTGACTACGGCGAACAAGCCGAAAACCAGATTCGTGATCAAGTCGTGCAGAGATGTAAATCACATGAATTAAGGAAGAAACTACTGGAAAAAGGTGAGAAATTAACCTTACAGCTGTTTCTTTCGACGGCAGCAAATCACGAGCGAGTTCAATCACAGCTGGAGAATATGGAAGGCCGAAAGGATGTGAATTTGGTCCGCGACAAGCAGGAAGACAAAGAGAAGGAGTCTGTAAAGCGAGCATGCTACAGATGTGGAAAAGTAAGACATTTCGGACGAGACTCTGAATGCCCTGCGAAAGGGAAAACTTGCTATAAGTGTGGAGGAGCTGACCATTTTGGTTCGCAGTGTAGAACGAAAACAGCCAAACCTCCCAAACCTAGACGGGAAGAGAAGACAAAAGGAAAGAAAAAGAAGAAGTCAGTAAGGTATGTGGGAAGTGAAAGAGATGAAGATGAGTATGCATTTACTGTGAATTCCGCTACATCTCCTGAGAAAATAGATGTGACTGTGGGCGGAGTTGTAGTTGCAATGCTGATCGATTCGGGTGCGAGCACCAATGTGATTGACAAAAACCTGTGGTCAAAGTTAAAGCAAGACAAGATTAAGTGTGTGTCGAGAAAGAGTGACAAGAAGCTTTATGCGTACGGCAGTAAACAGCCGCTGAACGTTCTAGGAACATTCTCAGCACTGGCAAGAGTAGAGGGGAAAGAAGTCGAAGCCGAATTTGTTGTTATTAATGGTGAAGGGGCGGCACTGCTTGGAAGAGAAACTGCCATACAGCTAGGCGTGTTGAAATTAGGAATCCGGATCTGCACTGTGACATCTAATGAGACGATCATGTCTGATTACAAAGAAATCTTTGAAGGTGTGGGAAAGTTAAAGAATTACCAAGTTAAGTTGCATGTGAATCCAGACGTACCTCCTGTGGCGCAACCAGTCAGGCGCACCCTATTTAGTCTTCGAGACAAGGTTAAAGAAAAGATTGAAGAACTGGTAGCCATGGACATAATTGAACCAGTAGAGGGCCCGACCCCGTGGGTTAGTCCAGTTGTAGTAGTCCCAAAGCAGAATGACGAAATACGCCTTTGTGTAGACATGCGAAGGGCTAATGAAGCCATTATCAGAGAACGTTATCCCATACCCACAGTGGACGAAGTGCTCCAAAACCTCAACCAAAGCACCGTGTTCAGTAAACTGGATTTAAAATGGGGTTATCACCAATTAGAACTCCATCCAGACTCCAGAAGTATCACAACGTTCACTACACATTGTGGTCTATACCAGTACAAGCGCCTTATGTTTGGGATAAGCTCAGCTCCAGAAGTGTACCAGCATGTCATTCAGCAATTATTACAAGGCTGTGAAGGTGTTGCCAACATCTCAGATGATATCATTATTCATGGGAAGAACACTGAAGAACATGACAGAAGATTGCAGCGAGTTTTGGAGAGGCTGAAAGAGAAGAATCTCACGTTGAATGCAGAGAAGTGCAGGTTCCACATGACCCAGATGGTGTTCATGGGACTGGTGTTAAGCGACAATGGTATTGGCCCTGCGGAAGACAAGGTAAAAGCGATCGTTGATGCAAGAGAACCGCAAAGTGCATCAGAAGTCAGAAGCTTTCTGGGACTGGCAAACTACAATGCTCGTTTCATCCCGGACTTTGCTACGGTCGCAGAGCCATTGCGCAGATTAACCAAAAAGGGTGTCCGTTTCGAGTTTGGAGAAGAGCAGAAGAACGCATTCAATGAGCTTAAGAGGAGGCTATCAAGTGCAGAAACTCTTGGTTACTTTGATAAAAATGCCAAGACACTAATCATAGCAGACGCAAGCCCGGTAGGCCTCGGTGCGATCCTCATCCAGGAGCAGCAAGGCAGGAAAAGAGTCATTAGTTACGCAAGCAAGAGTCTAAGCGATGTGGAAAAGCGTTATTCGCAAACGGAAAAAGAAGCCTTGGCTGTTGTATGGGCATGTGAACGATTCCATGTGTACCTTCACGGCATTGAATTTGAACTGTACACTGATCACAAACCGTTGGAAACAATCTACTCAAGCAGATCGAAGCCGTGTGCACGAATCGAAAGATGGATCTTGCGATTACAGCCATACAAGTTCCAAGTCAAATACCTACCTGGAGAGCAGAATATTGCCGATCCGTTGTCACGCTTACTGCATGCGAACGAGCAAGCAGAATCTTCATCAGCGCACAAGGTGTCAGATGAATTTGTCAGGTTTGTCGCAGTAACTGCCACTCCTCAAACGATGACAACACGTGAAATTGAAGAAGCCTCATCAAAGGACAGAGAGTTCGTGGAATTGCGTCAGCACATTAAAGATGGAAACTGGAAAGGTGATCAGCACAAGCAGTACATACCAGTATGTGGCGAACTGTGTGTTATTGGCAAGTTAATTCTTCGAGGTACTAGGATTGTCATTCCGAGCAAGTTGAGACCTCGAGTACTGAGCCTTGCCCATGAAGGACATCCAGGAATTGTCAGTATGAAGCAGAGATTGCGATCAAAGGTATGGTGGCCTGGGATTGACAAGGAAGCCGAGAAGTTTTGCAAAACCTGTCATGGCTGTCAGCTTGTAAGCAGTCCGGCAAACTCAGAGCCAATCAAGTCAACCCCATTACCAAGTAGCCCATGGCAAGATTTGGCTATAGACCTATTAGGCCCATTACCATCAGGAGAATCTGTCTTAGTCATCGTTGATTACTTCAGCAGATACTATGAAGTGGAAGTCGTGCGTTGGACAACATCAGAGAAAGTCATAGAGTGTTTGGAGAAAATCTTCGCCACACATGGACTACCTCAATCACTTCGAAGCGACAATGGTCCACAGTTCAGATCAGAAGTTTGGAGGATAACGGCATAGAACACAGGAAGACCACACCATTGTGGCCACAAGCGAACGGCGGAGTGGAAAGACAAAACAAGTCCCTCCTCAAGAGAATGAAAATAGCTCAAGCTGAGGGAAAAGAATGGAAGAAGGAAGTTCGCAAGTATTTGGTAGCATATAGGTCAACCCCTCATACTACCACAGGTGTGAGTCCAGCAGAACTCTTGTTTGGCAGGAAGATGCGTACTAAACTACCTGAATTGAGAGAGGAGAGTACAGAGAGTGAGATGCGAGACCGAGATGGCGAAATGAAAGCCAAAGCTAAACACTATGCAGACAAGAAGAGGAATTCCCAGGAGTCAGACCTAGCTCCAGGTGACAAAGTCTTAGTAAAACAAGAGCGCAAAAACAAGTTGTCAACACCATTTGCTTCTGAGCCTTATGATGTTGTAACCAAAACTGGGAACAGTGTTGTCGTTGAATCACCAGAAGGCATTCAACTTATGCGAAACACAACCCATGTAAAGAAGTACGAGGAAGCATCACAGAATCCGGAGGAAACAACTCCATTGTTTGATGTTGCTGATCCTGTAGAACCGGAAGCAGAACAAGAAAAACTGAGCAGCCCAGTTATGACGAGACCAACAAGGGCAAGGAAACTGCCGGAAAGATTTAAAGACTTTGTTATGACCTGAGCGTCGTTGTTAAGGACTCTGTTTTGACTTGAATGCTATTGTTAGAGACTTTGTTATGACTTGATGTCATTATTGACTGTTACGGTTCAAAAGAGGAGAATTAATAATTTTTATGGCCAGCCGTTTTGTGAGTTTAAGTCGTACTAGGTTTTTAGTTGACTTTCAATTGTGTTGACATTGCCCTAAGATCATAGTTGTTATACCAAAAAAGGAAGGGATGTAGTGTTTGTAAGGTACATTTCGGTGCATCATACATAATATACTTAAGCACGCAGTGTAAGTTGGGAAGTTGATTATTAAAGCAGCATGGCGGACTTCTAGATTGGATTGGTGTGTCGCGTCCGTTCATTGCAATAATCCAGTTCCATCGGTTGTGGAACGTGACTAATATGTTTACGCATAATGTTATTTATGTCGAGCCGTGACGGTCACGCAATGGTCCGTAGGTCTAGTTTGTGTCAAGTATCACCCCAGGGAAGAGAGGGGGCGTTCCCTCAAGGATAAAAGATATTTCTCTCGAGCAATTCGGCCTTCTTCCCTTGGCCCTCGTACCCTCGGTATCTCGCAAGGAAAAATTTTTCCCGTCCCCCCCCGCTCCCCATCCCCTGTTACCAGACATCGGATAGTTCGATTACATTTAGTAATGTGGACGCATCTTTTTCGCCCCACCTTTGCTGAACAATGGAAATCCTGTAGATGTGTTGCTACAATTTACGTGTCCTGGATCAAATTAAACTCGGCACATTTGTGGCCAAATTCATCCAATCCATGTGCTTAGTTTTATTGCGCATTCTTTAGCAAACTAGTGCGACTTCAAGCAGAGTTAGCTTTCCGTAGAGTCATACATCGATATACATCAAAGATTATTGAAAAAATCGCGGACACGGTCAAAAAACGATTTGGCTAATTTTTTCCTGTAGGTAGCCTCATAGTAAACAAACGGAAATGGGTTTAGATGTTTGAAATATGCACTTTAACGGGAATACACCGTTAAAAACTTTCGGGGGCTCAATTGCTCAAATTTCACCAAGCGCGATCCTGAAATTAAGCACTTTTCGGGCAGTTGTCATACGAAAAAAAATGTAACAGAAGGACTTTTCTAGCTATAGAAATGTAGAGATGGACTTGCTTTATTGATACCAAGTGATAGTTTTTGTCTCATGATATTCCTGGAGGAGCTACGTCTCTGTTAAGAGACGACATCTTCGGCCTTTTGAAATTAAGGCAAAAGTGGCCTAGAATAGCTTGGCAAAAATACATGTGGAAGTGTCTCAAAGTTTACAATAACACTACCAAGAAACCTTGAAAGATAGTTCTTTACGATTTGGGTTTTATTTCTTTGGGACCTTTACCTATCAAGAGATGACCACCGTCCGTATTTCGGTTGAATACTAGGACGCCATAATGAGATGCATAATAATAAAATTAAACGTGTTGCACACAAATAACTGTTTTGGTCAGTTATATCTTCACTGGCCGTTGAAATGACTAGAAAAATATTAAAATGTCTACAACTACACTTGATTTTCATATACCGAGACAGGAGAAACACATTTCGACTTTTCCTACCCTGTGAATCGCGCCATTGTTCTGCATAATTCTGCACACAAAAGGTTGAATTGTTGAATCGCACACGACAGGTTAAATTTGCCACACAACCGTTAGTTTACGTTTGCTTCGCATCCAGTGAACATGAATTCGAGCATTTGCATCCTTTTACGCCTTCTGCACTCGCCAGTTTCGAATATACCGAAAATCGTCAACACAAACTGGAGGATATTCCACAAGCAGTGGCGAGCTCGAGTGACTGAAATGCGATACGTAGGACTCTGCTGGCACGCAACGGCCTCTTGTAAATTATACACGCACCTCCTTTTGTAATCAGCGGATCAGTTATTCGTGAAACGTACAGTGCTCAGTTACTTGGAAGTCCAGGTACACTGCTGGACTAATTGTGTGAGTCGTGCGATGTATGGCTTTCCCCTCTTCCGAAGTGAAATATCAGAAACATCCAGCCCAAGGTCGATGCACATGTCTCTTAGCCTATCCACTCTTAAAGTTGTGAGGGTACGTTTTTGTCCAAGTTCGCAGATGTTAAGATCGAAAGATACAATCGGATGCTGAATGAATTTTCAAACCTTCCCGTGGATCGCTTTTCCGTCTTCTTTGCTCCCCTATTTGAAATTGGTCAGTTAAGAATTCGGTCTGTTTCTTTGTAAAACGCACCTTTTTCTTAATTGTCTTCAGGGCCCAACCCATTGGAAGAGGCAACAAGGCGTCTCTCTTTATTTGGACAGTAACTTGAACGCTTGGAATTTGACTGCATCCCTCCGTCAGCTTGTAAGAATATTCTCTTTTAGCTCTATCGTAGAGAGTTGCCTGTTCGAGCATCATTTGGTGTTTTCCAGTATCTAGGTGTGTCTGGAGGTTTGCAAAGCGACTGTAAGCTTATACAAATCCTTCCTCTGGACATGGGAAAAGCATGTCATCTGGCTTATTTTAACCAATACTGCTTCGATCTTGGTTTTCGTTTTCAGTTGAGAAATCTGCTTTGACACAGCTTTTCCTGATACGTCGGTGTCTCACAATCTTGAACGGCGGTGCGCCACCTGCATTCTGCGATGGGGGTCTAGGATTTCCAATTTTTCGGGCTGCTTCATGACTCCTTCGACCTTTCCCATAGCACTACTTTACCGGAACTCACATTGAATGCTCTCCACACTCGTACGCCGGTTTCGTCGTACTCAAAATTGTTGAGTAAGCTTATGCCATCCCATTTGATATTAAAGGTGCTTGACGGCTTGGCGGCAACATAGCTTGCTTTCACTCCTGTGGTTCCTTGGCCAGATTCAAGGGCTGTTTTGAGCTGTAAAGCGTTGATGACATCATTGCCTTCGTTTACGTACCTTCCAACGTCTCCTTTGATTGTTGCTGCTTTGCGATCACACATCTCCTTTCCACCTTGAGGGTCTGAGAGGTCGTTTCTTACAACAGCCACTCCTACGGCATAACCGGCCAGCTTAGCTGAGATGATTGAATTTCCGCTGTGATAACAGCCAGCATTATCTTGTTTGTAATAAGCCATTTCCAGGCCTGGAATTTCCTTTTTCGGGGTAGTGAGGCAGTCAAGCATTATCAAAGCCACAGTCACACTGTCTTGGGTGCAGTTGAAATACGTGAACAAGTGTCTGCGATTCAAGAAGTGCTCAGAACCGTCTGGCCGTCTTATGGTAACGCTAATGTGCAACGGCAATCCTCGCTTCGCAAACCAATCTGACTGTGTCTCTCGATATTTTCGGGGCGTATAATTCATTGCCCAGTCCTGGACTAACAGCACCGATCGGCTGGCAAGTTTGGCTAAAACTGAATGCTTTGCCTCAGCTCGGTGGACTGAACGTAGCTGATGGGCTTTCCAGCTGATGATATCACCCCTTGCCTGTTTGATGGCATGCAGCATGTCAGCTTGATCTTCTGCTGACGAGAGCGCAATTGAACACTCATCTTCTATGGTACGCATGACTCCCTCTATTTCATAACACTGCACACATGACTCATTGTGCATGTGGAGATGGTCTCAGGAGCCCCAAAATTCTGCATTGCTTGGGTCACTTAGTGCATAAATTCGACA
Organism: Orbicella faveolata; assembly: GCF_042242905.1. Classification (NCBI taxonomy): domain Eukaryota; kingdom Metazoa; phylum Cnidaria; class Anthozoa; order Scleractinia; family Merulinidae; genus Orbicella; species Orbicella faveolata. The sequence goes on along the minus strand of NW_028301547.1, from coordinate 9,194,267 downwards.
ATGATCGGGAACCTCTGAGGCCTCCATCGCATGTAACTAAAAAAAAAGTAAAATGACAACCGCGTGATTAGTGCATATTTGCAAAGCAACGCATGCGCATCGACATTTCAAAAAGATTACTTAAACGATTCTCAGCGTTGTATACGTGTGTGTAAGCATATAACAGTGAATTGTAAACTCTTGTTTCATGAATTAAGCATCAAAAAGACTTGGAAAGAAAGAAAGAGGTAGCCGTGTATCATGGTAAGAAGTCTACTACATCACTTCCGCAAAAGCAACGCATAATTATAGAATATGCCCCCACCTTGTAGTCGCCCTTTAGGTACTGCTTCGGCACACGAAGTTACTGCCTAATTTCCCTCGCCCATTGCTGAGTCTTGCCACAGTCAACAAGCTTGTCTACGAGTTTCTCTAAATGATCAAATGCTTCCGCTCCTTGTGCTGAAAAGTTGTCAAATCCTTGCAGAGACTTGCGAACAGATGAAGTACACACGGCCAAAACTCTCTGTAGGGTTCTCTTACTCATAGGCTCAAAGTTGGTTTCACAGCAGTATTGTTGATACTGCTGGACAATGCGCTCTGGTATCATTGTTCTGTTTACATTGGGTGTTTTTATGATCTCGCCAGTTCACAATTTCAGAAGTTTTTCCCCAAAAGGAACATCTTGAATTGTGTGTAGACTCGTTAGAAAGAAACAAAATGGTCTAATTTTACAGGTTCCATCTCATTCTCTTTTTCTCCTGGTCTGGAAGAGGAGCAGCTCATCCATGTAACATCCTGTGGCGTCGGGCAATGTTGTAGCGATAGCTAGTAACGGCTGGAATAAACTCTCTCATCTCCTTAAGGGATAACTTATCTGTTATCAAAGGGAGTATTTGTCGTCTTGTGCTCCAATGTTACGCGTTCAAGTAGCTCTCAGCAAATGCACTAAGAAGCTCCGTTTTTTTTTTTTCTCTTCTGCCTTCGACCACTACCAGACTCTCTCTGCTCACGGCATGACGATCACAAAGCTCCGTCAACAGTTCTTGCGAATTCTCAGGCGCCAGGGCATCAAGCAATGCAGATATACATTGTTGAGCTCTCCGTAGATATCTGCGTTTAGTACGCTCGTGCGCTGTATTCCATGGCACTGATAACGTGTAACGTACTGGACTGACGTCTCGAAGCTGTATGAAGCGATTTAGCTGCACCTGGGACTCGTTATCTAGACTAGAGCCTTCATCACTCTCTTCAGAATCTTCTTGCCGAACAAAAAGGCTCTGCCGTCTGGATGTTGAACCTTCTGACAATGATTCATCACCAACAGTTACAGGACAAGTAATGGCTGGAATATCAGAGTCACTCGCTTGTTCATCAACCTGACGAAAAAGTGAACACATTGCTTTGAATGGCTTCAAAATGAGATCAACCGAATGCACGGGCGGAGTGTCGTGTATAAAAGCGCAAGTCGCATGCGAGCTGGAAAGTAATTGTCGATAGTTGATATAATTCACTGGTAACCTATCCTGGTATCTTTATCCAGTTACTACTCAGTATTATTTTCCATTTGGAACATTTAGAAAAAATGTTGAGAAGCCATATATTAATTTAAAACCTTTATTATTTGGCTGTATTCTGGGATGTGACTGGCTATCCGGGCAGGGCACGCCTTTCCAATTCTTGTGCCATGTATGGTTTTGCCCAGTCGTTGACGTGCGGCAATGGTGGCGTTTTGAGCATGCGCATGCAAGTTATCCTGGACACGCCCTTCTCCCGCGTGGGTCGAACCCCTGAACAGGGCGGAGAAGGGAAAATTCAGAAAATGCGTTAAGGTTTTCCCCTTCCAGTAACTATATTGGAGAGAAATTTTTCATAAACACTTTGAGGAAACTCACCAAACTTAGACCACGTAGACCTTCTGTGATGTCTTCCGCACCTCCTGAGGCACCTAAGTCCTGCGATTCTAACTGATTTTTTGTTTTTGCCAGGGGCTGTAGACATCGAGAGAGAAAGAATAATTAATTATTTTCTACTTTACACATCCCCCTTGAACCAATAGCTCTGAATGTGGCAAAAGAACAAAACTAGCCCAGGCAAAAGCCCCACAAACCTCAAATTGATTACGCATTCTATATTTTACCTTGTCACAAGTCATTCTTTTACGTTCCTTTCCTTTTTTCCGAGCATTGTTGGAAGGAATTCTAATATCTGTGAATATTTCAATTCGAGTGTTCCCCACGCCATTAATTACTTTTGAATAAGTCTTGAAAGAGGTGAAAATGCTGAGCAAACGTCAGTGTTTGAAAAAGATTCCGACGTAAAAATATTTGCAAAAATCCTGGAAACTCGTGAGACATGAAAATAATTTTGCTGTTAAACTTGGCGTTATTTTACGCGGCGGTGAAGTGATTTGAAGTTAGGATATGAAGTCTGTGATTCCCGCCAAGTACCCTGCGTGAAATGAGAAGCTATACGGATGTATATCCTTGCATAAAGTGAGAATAAACATTGTAATCGCTTACCTGATCCGACGGGTACGAGGTTTTTCGTAAGTTCGAAAATTTGTATTGAGTGCTGCAAAGTAATTCCCCTTTCTGCTGCGGGTACTTTTTCAGATTTCTTTTTGTGACCGGAGACATCCCAAGGCACAGAACATAATCTACTAGTTCTTCTCCATCCGATTCCAAGGTTTGATCGATGTAACGGGCAAACGGTCATTTCCGAAAAATTGACGGGCTTCACGAAAATCCCGCTTCTTGCTAAGATAAGTGCTATCTCTGTCTCAACACCTGAAAACTGTAAAAAACGCTTGTGGCTTCTGATATCCTTGCTGTACGATGACAGCGATACTGTCTGAGTGGACGGATGCCTTGCGCGTTCCTCTGTACCACAAACGCCACCAACAATGTCAAGGAAAGAACAAGACATTTTTTTTTTTCTACTGGAGTTAAAGCAGCCGTTATCTTTATTCCTATCACCGACGATTATTACGCTTTTGCTTTTCGTTTACTTTCGTTAACTGGTTACATTTGTTTCCCGTGGGAAAATTAAATCGTTATTTTCGTTCCATAAAGTTTTTACTGTACGTTTTAAATTTGTGACATTTGTAAAGTCTGTTTCTTTGTTGTATTTTTCTGTTCATGACGGCAATATATTTGTTTAGATTTTATTCGTGAGGCAGAATGTATTGTTAGTTGATCTCGTTACGTGACAGATTATCACATGTCACGCAGTCGACACGCAGACAGGAACCTGAGCAAATCGCTAGCGTTGCCTGCCGTGTTGTACGGGATCTTTTATGTGTGGGAAGTCAAAAAAGCCAAAATTAGGATCAAATTAGACTAACCGAAACTGTGTTGCGAGACGCAAGTAACTTTTAGAGTTTACTCATCACCGGCTCAGTGGCTTCAATCAGCCGGTCGGCCCCCTTTACACCAACTTGCAGAGAACAGTATTTCGAAAGTATCTTCCAAGCGGCATTATAAGGGTCTATAAAAGATTTCTAAGGTAAGGAAGTATTGATGTCAAAGCATACATAACAAGCTAAGTGCGGCTGCGACTCAAACAATGTTTTGCTTGTGTCACTGCAATGTTGATTTTGTTCATTTCAATATGGCGCCATTTACAATTTTACCGAAGTTTGGTTGGTTGTTGTATTAAAACAGTAGAAGATACCAGAAAAGTGAAAGGATGAATTTGAAGACCCACCTTATAAGCCCTCGTGATAGTATTCCTGGAAATTTTGAGACACTACCACATGCATTTTTGCCACAATATATTAGGCCAGGTTTGACGTGAACTAAAAATGGCGAAGACGTCTTCTGGTAATTAACCCGTGGTTTCATCAGGAAGGACACGATACAAAAAATATCAGTATATCTTGGTAAAGGAAGGCCAACTGTATATATTTATGGCTAGAGAAGTCCTGCTGTCGCATTTTAGTTCATCTAAGGACAGCCTGAAAACTGCATAATTTCGAGCTCGCACGCACTCATTTTCGATCATGTAGTTCATAACGGTTTATTCCCGTCAAAATGAATATTTACACAAATTAACCTCATTTCACTTTAGCTAGTGCCTATAGCTACATGTAGACAAAAAAATGGGACGAAACGAATTTTTGACCATGTCCGCGATTTTGTTATTCTTCTTTGACTCTTAGAGACATCCACTCTTAATTGTAGTTGTTCCACGCGCGGTCGTCTGATGTTATGTAATCGCGTCCTCTTTACGTTCAAACAGAATTTTCAAAATTTTCAGGTCATATTATAAAATGCTTATTGACTGAGTTAGGTCGGGCCGAACGGGAAAATATTTGGCTCTCGGTCAGGACGTCCTGAGCGAGAGCAAAATATTTTCCCGTCCCGCCCTCCCACTCAGTCAATAAGTACATATTACTGCAACTACTTCAAGATCGAGATTGCTAAAACTATATGAGGAGGAGGAGACAGGAGTAAGTGTGCAACCGTGTCTAGAAATTCTTTTAATATGAAGGCGGTTAAGAATATCTGGTAGTGATTTGCAACACCATCAGTGTGAACTAGTGTTGTTCTCGAATTAACCTTGTATGTTGGGCGGGAAAAACAAACTTTTTTAGACGAGGCAACTTGACCTTTGCATATAAGGAGTGAGGGAGGCGACTATCGAGCTCGAGGTACAGGTTGCTACCAGTGACGGAAATCCGGTCGTCTTTGACATCTTGTTTAGTATTTACTAGACATGAAGGCCAAATTATACCTTCCACAAATTGCAGATCACGTAATTAAAACTGCAATTACCGGCAACCTTACTTCAGTTGCTGTCAGGGTGCATAGAATCAAACTGTGATGCATGTTAGTTAAGATTCTCTTAACCATAGCCTTCACTAGATATAACGCCGCGCGAACTTCCACCGGCGGAGAACCCGTGTTTCAAAAGAGGTGGAGTTTGAGGTCCTTTTTATTAGCCCTTTTTACAGGCAAAATCTATGCAACGTAATTTTCGCGTATTAGAAGATCTTGTTTTCTTTGACTTGTGGATTCCGGATTTCCCGAATCCGATTTATGTGTTTTACGGTTGTCGCGTTGAAAGATTCATCGCACGCAAAAATCGCATTCACATCGATGCTGTCACTTTTGCGCTACTCACCAGTCTTCTCTTGGCAGTGTGAGCTTGGCAAGAGCCGCGCTCTTGTTGGAGCCAGGTTGATCAAAGGTCATCAAAGTATCCACCCGAAACAATCACCACTAAACCCTTACTGGATAATGTTTAATCCAATGTATGGCGTTATCCACCTTTTGCACAACCAGGCCGAATGTATAGCTGGTGGGGAGGGGGGGGGGGGGGGGTGCTGTTCAAAACTAGTTATGTTTTACAGGCAGTATATATATTTATTAAGCACTGCTGAAGTTAATTTTTTCTTTCGTCACTCTAAAAATCAATAATTCCGAATTCCGGATTCCCGACTCCGTTTTCCGATTTCCGATTTCCGGATTCCGGTTTCCGGTTTCCGGTTTCCGGATTCCGGTTTCCGGATTCCAGTTTCCGGATTCTGTGTTTTAGGGTTGCCCGTTATTAGCAGTTAAAGTTAAAACTGCTGGTTAAGTTATCATTAAGGATTATTATTATTGCTATGGTTAGCAGTTGTGTCACGAGAATGGTAACAAATCGTTCGCCAAGGCTGCGTTGTTTTGGCTCGTCACCCACTCCTCCTCAACGAACGTTCCTTGTGAGGGATGCTTAACAATAAAAACGAACTTCATTAGGAATGGAAAAGAAAAAGCACAAGAACAAATGACAAACACATCATGCACATACGCAGCAAGTTGAAACGCTCGTGCACTGTTTCGGTTCCACGACCTGGCACTGAGAAAAAGAACACACCAAGGGCTGTGAAACAACAAAATATGAGTCATTTTCTTTCTAAATTAAAGTTATTTTATTTTACTTATCAATCCATTGTGGTTAGAGACAAAGTTTAAGAGTGATGAATGAAAAACGGCTAGGAAAAATGTCGGTGACCATATCTTGTTTTCTTGAGGCGCTTGATCATCAGAGGAACTGATTTTATACAAGAAAGGTTTCCATCAATTATCAGTATTTACGATATCAAGACATTTTTAATACAATTTATATACACTACTGCTAAATGAATATGACAAATTTTATCGATGAAACCTTTGAGGTTAGAAATAAAGTTTAAGAATGCTGAAACCTGAGGCTCTTGATCTTAACAGGAACTGACTATGTACATGCGGGCTTCCATCAATTTATCATAAAGTATTTACTTTACAGTGATATAATTGACACAACATTTATATACACTACTGCTAGGAAAATATGATTTATTCTACAAATCAAACCCTTGTGGTAATGGACAAACTTTGTGAACACTGAATGAAAAAATACGAGGCAAAATGCCTGGGACCATACTGATCTTCAGAGGAACTGCAGAAGTTACTAAACAAACAATTCATTGAAAAACAATTTACTCACATTACTGTCAACTGAATAATTCCTATGCAACGTGAATTAAATTTCAGTAGTTTCTTTCTACTAGAGAAAAAGTGACGATTTCAAGATATGCCGGGTTCTCTTATCTTAACCAAATGTTTTGTCCTTATCGAAACTAAGGAAACTACAGCGTCCACGTTATTTTACAAAACAGTAACATCTCTCTCTCTCTCTCTCTTATAAGGTCTCTGAGTCATCAGTGATGTCATCATGTTGCACATTCACGTACGATTTCTGAAAGAAAAAAAAAAACAAAAAAAAAACCAAAATACATGAAAGGCTTATTATCATCTAGAACCAAGTCGTTTGTGGATAAGTATTAGGGAGTTTAAGTAACTATAGCAACGACGCCGACGCCGAGGACAACGTCAAGTTAAAAAATGAATTTACATTTTACCTATGCATCTCGGGATAATCTAATGTCATTAATATTTTAGTTTGTCTCTCTTTCTCGAAACTGAAAATATACATTTCAAAAATTCTCCGTCGAGGTTCACGTTCTCCACACAACATAGAATTTGGTCATTTCATATCAGGGATCTTTCGCAAACCACGACGGTAACAGCGACGAAAATGTCATCAAACTAAAGGGTTAATGAGCCACAAAATAGCTGTACACGTGCGTTATAAATCTTTGTGCATTTCTTTGCAGTTCTCTGCAAAACAACAGCATGAAACGACTAACTTCTCCGTACTTTGGAGAACGTGAACTGCACTGGCTAATTTTTTCGTTTCTTCCTTTGGAAATAAATGTCGCCATTGCATATTTTGCCTGAGCAAGTTTTTAGACCGATAGGCGTACTGAACAAATCTACGTGGTTGCGACATTGGAAGGTAAAATTTAAACCCAATTTTTATAAGGCGTTGTCCTCGGCATCCCTGTCGTCATTGCTAAAGCTCCCTATTGTTGTTTTGATAATGAAGAGGACAGCAAAGAAATCCACCAAGAATTATAATGCACGTGCACGCCATTGTAATCCTCATTAAACCTTTTTCCCGTTGTCTTTGTCATTGTGTGTGTGTGTTCTTTTTTTACTGAAAATAACCTGCTTATATCGACATAGTAGAGGTTGACACGGCAATCACAAAGCAAATAAATTTTTTCGCTTTGTATATTAGAATGTGTTTGTATGCATCGCCTGCATATGCAGAATAATGGAATAAGAGTGCCAAAAGTCCGCACTGGGATTCCACATGGGCTCGGTTGACACGCCAAACACAAAGAAAAAAATATTTGTTGGCTGCAAATATCGGACTGTGTTTTTATTTATCGGCTTTATATGCAGACAAATAGAGATTATAGACGCCGAAAACACGGACTGAGATTTCTAATTTCGTAAAGTATAATTGTTACAGTTACTGTAACAAGTATACAAGCGACACATACCTTAAATATCCTTAAGAGACATTTGATCCGTTTTGTTATGTCTTCAAAAGTAGGCCTCATCAAGGGGTTTTCCATCCAACAGCTTTGCATAAGTGCATATCTGTAAACAAAATAAGATAATACTTTTACATCACATCACATCATTTGACAAGAAACGAGATGTCCTGACATTGCATAAAATATCATTTAATGGCATTGTATTATAGTGCATTAGCTCGGAAGAAGGAGGAATGTGGGCGGGGAACATAAACGCCGGCGAAAAAAAGACATCAAATGTGGAACATAGATTATGTCGTCGTCCATGAAGAAGCTTTTCACAATAAATGTAGTGTACTTTGTATTTTATTATCATTCATGTTTGGAGAATTTGGAAAAAGGTCAAGTTAAACGCTAGCTCTTTCTGCGAGGTTTTTCTGCAGTACTAGGAGACGATAGGCCCGAGTTCTTGAAAGTGCGGGCCAAACACAAAGGTCAGCAGTTAATAATTTGAAATAATTGTGGCAGCAGATTACTGAACTTACAGTTCCTCAGTGCAATGGTCGGGACGAGGCATCCGTCTTCCCGAGCAGAGGAAACTTACAAGAGCCCGTGGTGTTGCTATACCAGGGTAGGGGACCTGACCTGATAAGGGGATGAAATAAGGTCAGCTTCGATGCATGAATAAGTATTAGAAATTTGAATAAGTTGAATCCAGTGTAAAGAGAACTCGAACGAATAAATTCAAAATATACACATATTAAAAAAATAAATAAATAAATAAAAAATGAAAAAAGCGAAGCACAATTATCATTTTGATCGGTTCTGAACACGAGGCCTAGTTACCAGTTAATCGAATCAAGAGCGGAATGCCAACAGTTAGAATTTGAAGCGCGTGTCGATTCCTTTTGTGAGTTGCCAGAGGTCTTCGTTCAGGTTTGCAATCAGTTACATATCATCAACTACCTTTGAAAATCTCGAGCAGTAAATTGAATTGTACTTTTGTCATTTCCACGTACATAAAAATGTTAACAGACTTACCAAAGGTGGTAATTTCCCATAAGACAATACCAAAAGACCATCTGAAAACAAAAAAACAAACAAACAAACAAACAAAAAAAGATAAGAATTAAGAAGGCTAACTCACAAGTCTACTCAGACTGTGTGGAATTTTGAATTTTGTTGTTTAAAACAATGTTTCAGCTTTATTCCTGTAACTTTCACATTTTTATTCAGCTCTTTTTTTTTCTTTTTTTTTATCAGTTTTGAGAATTATTGAGCCATTTCTATGGTTTCCTAACATTTAATAGAATTTCTAAGCTAATCCAAGATATGACAGATATTAGAAAATGACGGCGTCATTTCCGCGTCATTTGACGTCATTATTACATGTTATGGACCTTAAAAGAAATGTTTTTTGTACTCCCTATAAATCATTCAAGTTTCATCGTAATGGCTTCAATTCACTAGGAGTTACAGGAGAAAAACCTCAAAAGCCCCTCGAGCTTTGAACGATAGCGGAGTAAGACGACCAAATCCTGCCCCTACTGAACAATGTGTTCTTATTTATTGTTTTTATTGGTTGGAAGTCAATACATACACCGAATGCATCAATTGCAAGATTCTTATGTAAAACATAAAATTCAGACTAAGTTTCCCCCAGGTGTTGTCCTGGATGTTGCTATCCTCGTTGCAGAAGGTTGACAAAAGACGTGACAATTTTAAAACAAGCAAGAAAGCTCACTTATTCGAATTTGACGCACACAGCATGATTCTGTTACTTACACGTCACTCTGTGATGTATAGACTAGATATCTCAATGATTCTAAAGACAGCCATCTCCAGGGGACCTTACCCTGTTGAAGAAAATGTACTCAGGTATTACTAACTGATATGAAAGTAAATGAATACACCCTAGTTTGATTTCTGATGATAAAATGTATTGGCTTATTGAATGAAACATATATTGCATGACCCGGGGAAAATAGCTTTCGCCGGTATACATCGAACCGAAACCTGCTTTCCATGGATATAATATGAGATATGTTGATTTATTGCAATTTTCAACGTAATTATAAGGTTAATATCAGTAACATACAGGAACTACAGATTACGTCTGTTTAAAAGTAGACTCGTCAATATTCATTTTCCGCTTTTTAGCTTTTTAGTCTTTTTAGAGTAAATTACAGTTTACTGACAAAGACCAATTCCACCTATTTTTTGAAAAAAAAAAAACAACAACAACGTTTGGTATTCTTTGTTTAAATACTCGCACTGCCCATACCGAACCATTCGACTCATTCACCCGCGTTTTTTCCCTGCGCTTGACAACAGAGACATGCAATTTCTTTGCGTTTTTGCGTTCATTCTGTGGTGCAAAGTAGCCGTGTTTTTTTTGGTCTGACGGCAGCGTGTTCGGCGTCTATCCTGCACTTACATTGGACGTCTTGTTGTATATGCCACGATCTGAGATATCTCTTGCCAATCCAAAGTCTCCAAGTTTAGCAACTTTATTTTCGTCAATAAGGACATTTCTTGCTGCTAAGTCGCCATGAATACACTGTAGAAAAAAGCACATGAGGCGTTTCCATAAATTCTGGAACATGCAAAATAACCTAGCTCAAAACAGCAGCAACTAGTAAAATGAAGTTATGATATTCTTTTATGAAGTCAAAAGGTCGCCATTATGACGAAGCGAGCAACTTTGAGTCGTCATGATTACAAAATAACTTCATACGAAATGAAGGTACAGGAAAATTCCACAACTGAATGACCAATTTTGTCCTCAACAAGAAGCAATTTTTTGCATTATACTATTCAAGACAGCTTCCGTTTCAGTGAAACTATATTTACATACACTTAGACATTTATTGACAATTTGTTGCAAATCGGAGAAGATGAAATGCATTTCCTTTCTTGGCATTTGACGCATCAAAACTTGGCGATGTTTTCTTGTAGAGCCAGAACAAGACACTTCGGAACTATATTTTCATAGTACAAGTACACTGTACACGATGTATCACGCACCTTCTTGCTTTCCAAGTGTTGCATTCCTGAGGCGATCTGCAGAGCAATTTTTATCAGGTCCCGATCATTCAGCGCACATTTGATATTCTCGTACTTGCCGTGCTCACCAGGGGCAGGCTTGGAAGTCAACAAACTTTCAAGGGTTCCTCCGGGAATCAAATCAGTGACCAGAAGAATATTTTCTAACCAAATAAAAAATAGCGGTTGGCTTTATTTAGCCTGGCCTTCTTTAAGACCCGTGAGACGGGTCTCCGTATATTTTGAACAGTATCCAAGTTTCATGAATATTTAGTCATAAATCAGCGCGGACACTTTCTCGCTGTCCCGGTGCCCCGCTCCCTTCGAATAAACTTCTCTTCTCCGAATAAAGCGCGAATGGAAAACCGCACAGACCTAAATCTTGACGACGGTGTCTATAAATCAATCATCTGCCGTGTGCCAGATTCTTTATTTTAATATTTGATTGCTCGACAGTGAAACCACCATAAGAGTTTAAGCATTTTTATTCTACTTTTGTTTTGTACATTTTAGGATTAGTCCAGTCAAGTAGCAGCCAAATGGATTATGCGCTGGCGTAAAAGCCCTGGGTGCGAGCCCTGCCTGGGGCCATTCTGTTGTGTACTTGGGTCAGACACCTGTGCCTCTCTTAGTAACTCTGCGATGGACTACCACCTCATCCAGGGGCTCAGTAGAAACAATCCTTGTCACATCATTCTACAGAATGACGTGACAAAAACCGGATTTATAAACGTTCGCCGGATGGGCTTAGCTCGAACAGATACTTAACCCCTCTGCATCCTACCGAGTCAAAGCTGAAGGGCAAAGGAACTGAAACGTTACAAAAATGAAATGGAAATTTAAGTTTGTCCTGGAGTAGCTTAATCGTGCTTTGAACATCCTGGCACTAGTATAAAATCATTCAATAACTGCCAGGTGACTGGAAACGTAGAGATAACTCATGTTATTATCAAGTTTTATTAGCTTATGGTCACGTGATGATTTCTTGGCAACTTACCACCCTGAGTACATGCGCCAACCAAGTTGACTATATTAGGATGCCGTCCAGCCCGCTTCAAAATCTGTATTTCACTGAGAAGGGCAACTTTCTCAGTCTTATTAGCCGTGTCTATGCATTCACAAAAAAGAAAGGTAAACTTGTTTAGTAATTCACTCACCATTCTCAAATAGGCCCCCTCCGAGTCACCTTGTGCCCTGGTATCAAAACCAGTCTTTGGGCAAAACCATTCATACGGAAAGATGTTCCACCCACAAGTTTATTTTCATGCAAATCAAACTCATTTTCACTTGAAAGGTTTGGCACGAAGACTCGTTTTGAAACAGAGATACAAGGGACCTCGGAAATGGTTTATTTTAGATTAATAGAGGCGGTATACACATAGCGAAATACATGATGCGTTTAAGAGCCCTTAGGTGATCTTAAATTTGATTTCCATTTTTTTTTCCACAAATATTTACAGCTAAGGTAAGTTAAATTCGTACAGGGTGATTTTGTGATCATCCGGGTGAGGTAAGTTCTGAAAAGAACCGTTATTGCTGACTAACTTTTAGACAACCCGAAAGGAAGTCATCTTTAGAGTAAAGTCTGGTCAAGTCTGGTCCGATGAAACTGATTGGTTAGTTGAGGCGTGATGGTATAGATTAAAAATATGATAAAAATAGTCATGAGAACCAGACGATTTTGTCTTGTGCTGACTGAGATGCAGTATAACCAACGCAAGGAGTGAATTCACTATCTACATACATACCTTTCAACTGTTTCACTGCTACATCAATGACTTTCGTATCCTTACAATGATAGCGTCCTTTATAAACAATTCCAAATTCCCCTTCTCCAAGCACTTCATCTCGGACTTCAAGTCTTTTTAGGTCGATTTCATAGTCTTCCTCGATCTCTTGGGAATTGCTAGAAGAACGTTCATTATATTTTGTGCCCTGTTTAGTTTTTTTGGTAGGCTTTGGAGGTCTGGGAGGCGTGGCCTCAAAGTCCGGTGTTGGCAGCAACTCTCTAACTTTTGGGGGCTCATGGGCAGGTGAAAAGCCAACACCTAAAGCACCTAGCTTTGGCTTTGTTTCAGCTTCTGGTTCACTCATGGAGCCACGTGAAGGCAATAACCCAGGTTCCTTTTCAGTCTCTTGCCGAACTACAATAAGATTAGTGTTCTTTTCAATTTCCAAGGGTATGTCTTGTCCTTCAAGGATGTTGCCTCTATCTCCACTACCTGGCGTCTGAAAATTAGGATTCTGGGTTTCTGACTGCAACATACCCAAACAGGTCACATTTTGTTCCGAATTTTCTTCCATTCTTTGACTCTCCTTTTCAATTTGTGGAATCGGAGGCAGTGGTCTTGCTTGAGGAGGCTTCTTGACTTGACTTTCAACACCTAATAAGGGGTTTTCCTCAGGACTGTGTCGTGACAGTGGCACCTCCTCGTGTTCTTGGGGTGCTGGATTGTTGTCGATATAATCGTAGATGTTTTTGAGTTGGTCTTCCTCTTGTATCTGCCCGGTGAATTTAACGCCCTGCTCAGGGTCTTTGTTATCATATGTCTAGAAAGAATAGTAAAAATACGTCACTGTACGTGTCTAAAACTATTGTCTTCACGGAAGGAAACTATGTAACAAAATATGCAAAACGTGGACCCAGGGGTGGGGCTGTTCAGATGCATTGGTGATCGAGGGGTGTAATTCTATTAGACAAAAACGTACACATCAAACAGCCCAGAAAGTGACCAAACACCTTTCTGTTTTTTGCTCTATAACGTGACGAGAAACGCAGAACGTGACCTACTTATGAATAAATGCCTAACACAGGAAAATACAGTGAATAAAAGCGCTTGAGGGTACATATTACGGGACAAGCAGATTTTCTGCAAAAAATGTCTTCTTTCTAATCTTGCCCGTATCTACATATCCTTTGTCGGGATGATTCCACGCTCACCAGAAAAAAGAACATCGAAATTCCTCTATTTTCTTGTTGTTACACCTTTGTGTTACACATTTTAGAAGTCTCTGTTTTTTTTTTTTTTTTGTCAAACGTTAGTATGCTAAGATTTACAGACAGTGTTCTGACTTTAGTAGATAAACACGTTTAAGTACGGCATCTTGTTGATTTTTTCACCGCTGAGAAATATGACAGAAACAATGTACTGTCATATTTTAAACTACCTGATTACGAAGACATCGCCCTCTGAAGTATTGCCAAAATACACTGACACCCCCGAAAAACATAATGGCAACGGACAAAGGCACAATGATGGCTGTGATCTCGACATTTTTCCTTTTACTTGTTGCTAATGGCCCTAAAAAACAAAATTAGAGATAAGTGTTATAAGAAGGCGCTCCTACACTAAGACCAGTGTTTCTAGTGCCTGCAGATACCCGCTGATGTTTGATTAAAATCTGTCGACATTGATTATGAGTATAACCATATTAAAATGTTAATACTAAATATCAGCGAAATGCTTATCCCCCTCGGTTATACATAGAAAAGTACTTACTTTTTAAGACTTGCACCCCTCCCCCTTCAAATATTGAGCTGAAGGCAATAGCACAAGGAAAGCAATTTTCTCAGATCATCGCAGCAAAAATAAATAAATAAATAAAATAAATAAAATGAATGCTCATCAACGTATTGGTTACAAGGCAGTGATACTTCAAATCCGTTTCATATAATTCATCGAAAACGTATTGGACGTAACGTACCCTTTATTTTACGGGAGTCCTTTTTTTTTTTTAAACTCCTAAGGTTTTAAACAAGAAATAATTATTAAAAACAACAGTTGTAATAATTCTCTTAATAATTTCCTAACCTTTTGTTCCCTCAACGCTGGGCGCATCATCTATTTACGTAGTGAATAAAACAAGAATAAAATCGATTATTCTCGTATAAATATAATATTAACATTCCCTCAATATGTTCGTAGCTTCTAGCTTGTTTCTTAGAAAAGAAATCTCCAGTTTTGGTTTAGTCTGGTTCCCCGAGAAACATTTGATATTTGGGACATTTACCAATGAAATACTTCTAAACTTTGTTTACTTTGTTCGCGGGCATTTTCACAAGAGCGCCAGTGGAAAAGTTTCCCTGCTACAGCAACCTTAAAAGTGCACTGAATTTCGCATCCTGCACTAAATTTTAATTTTACTCTGAATAATGGTTGACTGTGCTTGCAGCTTATCAGATTCGGTACAGTTTCAGTGAAATAGAGAAAGAAGTAGAAATAATAAATAACAGAAGATATAGAAATTTACAATAAATAAATAAATAAATAATAGAAGAATATAAGGCTATTATTCTAAACCACCTGTTTTATCAGTTTGGCTGCCACTACTTATAACAGTACGATAGGATGTCATGTGTCAAAGTACGTTAATCAAAAGTTCAGCAGAAAGTGCCCCCACCCCATCCCCCCATATATTAGAAATCAAAAACACAACAGAAAATACCTCTATATCCTAATGTCGCACTTGAAGTCTTTACTCCAGCACTGTTCTTTGCAACACAATGATATATACCATAATCATTGCTCTTGACTTCTGTTATAACCAACTGGCTGAAAATGCTATTGCCATCGCCTGTTAAGATCTCTGGCGTTGAGTTGTATTGAACAGAACTTGAATCATTTTCTTTTACCCACGTGATGGTCGGTTTGGGATAACCAGTGGCAGTGCAATTAAAAGTCACATTGGACCCGAGAACAGCAGTTTGGTTGACTGGAACGTTGACGATCTCTGGACTTTTGTCTACAGAGTGGATAGATAAAGATAGATAGGTAGATAGCTTTATTGAATAAAATCATTGCAGCCCCCGAAGAGGCTGAGTTGTGACATACTTTAAACTCGTTAATGATAACAATTCGTTACTTCCCTAGAACGTGTAAAATAAAATTGCTTATGGACGTAAGCAGTGTAGCTACAAATCCGCTTGATGTGGATAATAAGTCACGTATTGCACGTAAAGGACAGTTCATTTTATCGGGAGTCCTTTTTAAAACCTCCGAATTCCTAAACGTAAAATAGTTAAAAATACCAATTAAAATGATTGCCTGACCTTTCTTTGTTGGATTTGGGGATCTCATGCTGAAACTCTTTACAACAGCTATTTACAAAGTGAATACAAGAAAAAAAAAATGGTTTTTGTCATATGAATATGAGATAAACAGCTTACTTTCTAAACCGTGGTTGGTCATATTAACTGGAGTATTGATAGATTCTGCCTTCCCTACCGAACCAAAACGTCTTGCGTCACGTGCACGTTGGTAAGTCAGACCTAAAATATGATTTATTTGGCACATTGTTAGCATTATGGGTTAAAGAAACACATCGATAAGAACAATACAATGTGCATGCACAGCCGGACACGTTCACTTCCCATAAAACACTTTTGGGATCAAAATGGCGGTCGTGTACCTCCGCTAAATACTTAAGGGGGAGGGAGTGGTGGTTTAAGTTATTACATTATGATTTAACAACAACAACGGAAGATTTTCAACTAATATTATCGGAACTTATGTGGTAAAGCTGAAAGCAAGCTAGATCGCAAAAAGGTTCTTACACACTCACCATGATTTGTCCCTTGCTACCCTTATATCCACGGAATGTTCCTTGTCGACAATCACATGTAAATGTACAAATACTACTTTTTTGTCCTTTGAAATTATTTAGGCCTAAAGCGCAGTGCCGGGTCATTTGACGAATGTTACTAATATTTGGAATTTGTTATCATAAGTAGTAGAAGAAGAAGAATTAGAAATGGATTAAAAATATAAGTGTAAAACTAATCATAGACAATTTTACCTGTCCTGCTATTGGAATAGTCCAAGTTAGGTTAATATTTTGTTTTAAGTTTTATTTTTATTTCTAATAAACAATTATATTATGAGCCCGAGTCAAAAATCACGCATAGAAATCGAGAGCCAATAATCTAATTGTTTTAGTATAAATCTAGTAGTCGTTTAAAACTTTATATAAATCCTTTTCAAAGACACTTCGAAAACGCCAAAAAGCGGCCGTCATTATGTTAACAAGTGCAAACTGCTACGCTACTCACTATCCATCATATAATAGATAGTGAGTAGCGTAGCCAATCATGCCAGAGAGCGGCATTCGTGATAAAACGCTAGCAGATTTATACTAAGGTAAATTAGAATGAAATTAATTAACTTTCTGTTTGAAAGGAGGAAATTGCAATCATTTCATTAGTTCTTTTTACTTACCTTGCACAAGAATTTTTTTGGTGCTGCAGACATCTATACCATTCCTCGCTCTACAAGTGTAATTACCAAATGTTTCGTTCGTCAGGGCACTAACTGTAACTGTGCAGCTCATGTGTGTAGCTCGTGGCGAGTCAGCGTAACATTTATTCCCGAATCGTTTATCTTGTGGGTCAAACCATTCAATTTGTTTTGGTTTTGTTTTTTCACTCTTGTGACTATCAGCTTGCCAAGCAGTGCAAGTCAAGTTAACAGTTTCATTAACAGTTACATGTAGCTTGCTGGATGGCGGAGTTATTTCAATCCTAGGTTCGCCTGATTTCAAAGGGAAAAAAAGAGACCAAAAGACGTGTTTCAATAGATGCACGTATTCGTTACACAAGTCAATTTGCTAGAGATCAAAGCTTTGTGTTATGATGCTTAAAACATGCACAAATGTAAGTTCTTAACGGCCAAGTTTTACGGAGCATAGCTATTGCTTTCTCGACCCCTCAGTTCTTATTGTAATTCTGTTTTGTCTTTTCAAACAATCACCATCCTTGCCTTTGTTTAATCCTCCTTCGTCAACAAGGTGCCCTGGAGGCGTTGACGTCTTAATCACCACAGTTCAAATAAACTGTGTTCTAATATTTCCTATTTTGCAACCGCTGGCCAACCCATCTCCTAGATATGTATATTGTTATTTAGTCCATTTCAATATAGTGCTGATATTATAACTTACCGGGATTGTTGCTGTTACAATACTGACACCAGGCAGATGGGAGGATGGATAAACCAGTAACAGCAAGTAATAACAGGAAGTACTTGGTACTGCATCCCAGCCAAGAAATACTGGCCATCATCACACGTCTCAGACTATGAATTCTTTTGGTTCAAATAATCTAATAGTGAAACATTTGAACCGGTGTTGGATTGTTGTGACAACAAAATACAACATAATATACTCAACAAAATATGCCGCTCATGATTGGTCAACTTACGATCAAAATAGAGGTTTACCTAATCGGGAAGGGAAAAAAAAAATAAATAGGATCATTCGTCAAATGACCTGGCACTACATTGTGCGCCTAAATAAATTCAAAGAACAACAACAACAAAAAAAGTGAAGTAAACAAAGTGAAGCTCCGAGAGAGGCCGGCCTATAAAAGGTTTCAGTTAAGTTGAGATCATTTCATCAAAAGGTATTCCCTCTCGTCCCTTATTTCCTACCTTTATTATCCCTGCCTTTTAATTTTTTGTTCTCCCTCTTGTGACTTTGAAAACATATTTTAATGGACAATTTATCTTTTTTTGTATAGTTGGATTTTTAATTTTTAATTTTTCTTAATTAACGGTATCACAGGCTCGTTAGTTTTTAATACAACTATTGTGTGCTACGCTCTTCAATTAAAGATTGATTCATTGCTTGCTCGCTTGATTGTCAAACTTTAGTATTCAACTGAATAGCCATGTTTTCGTAGTACAGACGTTGTCAAACCAACCGATCTCCTTAATAGACGCTTTTCGCCGAATATAAAAATGAATTTTTTTTTTCAGATTTGTGGAGGTACGCACGTGCGCACATGCGCATATACACATGCGCATATACAACTATACAAAAAAAGATAAATTTCAGATTTGTGGAGGTACGCACGTGCGCATGTGCGCACGTGCGTAAATATAATTATATGGTCGCTACGCTTCTGTTGCTACCTTTTATTGGCTAGTAGTAATTTGGTTAGCCACTGTTCTTCTGTTAACCTTTTTCCATCAAAAATACTGACATTTGCGTTTCAAATTCTCACAAACGTCCAGGCCATGAAATCCGGTAAAATCTATCCACGTCAAGGCATGGGTTTGGGGCTCATTTCAAATATTTCAATCAAATAACGACAAACTCGCCAACTCGATACGTGCTACCTTACTAACATACTGCTCAATAAACCACTGACAACAAGCACTCACAGGAACTACTCAATCCTGATAGAGATCTGGACTCTCATTCGCTAAGAGCTCGCAATCTATTTTAAACGAATTAAGGAAAGTGAAAGTGAAATTCGGTGCGAAGTGGTTAAATTGAAAATGATCGACGGATACAGCGGCTTGATGCAAATTTGAGCACGGACAATCAGCATGGCGAACAAAGACGACACATGCCTTAAAGTATTTACAATAATGTTTAAGGTAAAGATTTACGAAGAAAATCTAGTACGAAACACAGCAAAAATTACTATTCATCTCGAGGCGTGGAAGACAACGGTGGATAGACATATTAAGCAATGTCAGTCAAAAAGAAAATAAAGCTTATCTTTCAGATATACCGTGGTTCGACAACTAAGGCGATTCAAAATCTTCATCGAAAACCGAATGTGAAAATACTTCAGTACTCCGAAGAAAGCACAAAGAAAAACTTCAGACTGCGGCGTAATTCGGAAACGGCAACTCCTTACTTTTAAATACGAAAGGTGCGTACAACTTGGAGATTCAGTTAGTTAGCTTGCTTAGTAACAAAAGGTAACAAAAAATCTACTGAAAATCTAACCTGTGTAACGTCCAGTGAAGAAACTTCAGTCTGGTAACAATGCGGACTTTTACAGAAATGAAAGTCCTTCTGTGATGAGGTAAACCGTTGGGTAGATTTCAGCCCGCCGTGGAGTAAGACTTTCTGCTCAGGTTAATAAAAACGGCACGTAGTTCAATAAACCCTTGAAACTCAGCCTAGTCTGGAAAATCAAAACAAAAACGCAGGAGTTTTAGCGCTGTTGCTTTGATCTTAAATTCTTCACATTCAACTTTGAAGAAACACTGCTTTCCGTACAGGTTTTGCAGAAAGTGCATGAAAATTTACGCACGAAGTAATATGCCAAATTTTTACCTAATAAAGAAGAAAAGTTTGCTGCAGCGAAATTGTCACGAAGTAAGGCCATGTTCGTATTTTCGCACTAGTTTGCAATTGAAGTAATGCGGGGAGTCTTTTCAAATGCAAATGATATTTCCCAAATGATACTCCCCCCCCCCCCCCGATGAGCCTCGATAGCAAGCTGGTTACAGTCCAAAAACGAGGCCGGATACCAAAATAGCTAACCTATTACTAAAGTGTGACAGAAATTGTCTAATAAGAAATAACAAGATTTTCCTCGAGCAAGTTGGAATATATATTTCGTTCTTCCAACGTATGTTTTTGATGGTATTTGAATATTGGTGGTGTCCCGGGGGTATTCCAGAGTATTCTGAGAGTATCCCAAATGTGTTTCTGATTTTACAACACCCAAATTCACCACGTGTTACGAGGCTAAAAAAAAAATCTTAAGAAAAAAGACTTTTTCTGAAAGCGAAACTTTCGTTCTGGTGAGAAGCTATCGTTCTGGCATATATGGCATCAATACTGAGATTTCAGTTCTAGTCGAGAGTTTCCAGCTCTGGAGAACCAATGAGTTCAGTTTTGTAAAATAAGTCGGTTAGTTGCTGTTTGTTTCTATATATTTTTTCCCCTCACAAATCTTGTAGATCTTGTAAGGGCGCTTCTTCGCTCGCGATCACTTCAGTCTCGAGCTAATCCCGTCAACAGCCGATCTAGTGCTATATTCGTTGCGTTGCCTGGCAGCTGTCAGGATAAATACGTCGCCTGTGCATATATATTTTTTTCTATACCAAAAATGTCTCAAAGAACCTCCGTGCTATGATTAACATACGTCTCATACTTTACCGAAACCCACCGTGAATGTTTCAGCACGTGCTATTAAGTTTCCCTTTTTAAAAGGCTGAGCTGGGTGTACAGTGTTCTTTTTTCCTTCTGTTTTTGTGCGTCTGTTCACTAGTGTACAAACTGGGATCAGCGACCAAGTATAAGCAGTCCCTTGCTCGAGCTCTCGTCACCCTGGAAGGGTTTACTACCTTTTGCGATACGACGCAAACATACAAACAGAAAAAACAATGACGACTAACATTAATGTCATTGCGCCTGAACATGTCAGCCCGTGCGTGTTGCAGACGTAACACACTCTTACAACTTGCCTTGGTTATGATTGTGCCCAAGTCGCATGACACGGCCTATCGTAATAGACGCAAATACCGATCGACACTTTACGTCAAAACTGCAGGTGTTCTGGATCTTGAAGGGTCATTGTCGTAAGAAACATAATTTTAACGGTAATATTTTTCACGGAGTGGGTTAACTTGTTTAACTTCTACCGCTGCTAAAAATAGTTCGCGGAAAAAGAAGTGAAACGTATACATTGCTTCAATAAGACAATAAATATAAGTTTCCTTCTAGAAAATTACTCATTAACTGTTGTGAACTATTAAGGCCGGCTTCGATCTAATTGCTACTATCATATGGCCGCAAAAAAGTCTAGTGATCGTTACGAACATATGCAAATGGTAACCGGTAGTCATGAGGATTGCACTCAACTTACTCTGTAACCGTAGCGCTCATAAACGCCTTAAAAAACGCCCTAAAAACGCCTTAAAAAACGTCTTAAACTCGGCGTTTGATTCTCCAATCTTTTTTTTGTTCACTAGATTTCAGGGATCCATGATTTTTTATTTCAAGAAAGGCTAAATGTCCTCAGTGCACATCGAGATAAGCAGGTGCAAATGAGATGTTGACAACTAGCTAGCGTGGCCTTTCGTCAGAGGAATACGTTTGATGCTCAAGCTTAATGCGCCAGTAAAAACCAGTCTTGATTATTATCAACCAGACAAAATATTTCTCATACTGAGATCTGGTTTATCACTACTCTTCGGCTGTTATTGTCAATTTCACCTTTGGTAGTTCATAATCAATTCTGTTCGTATTACGTAATTTCTTATAAATATTCGTTCCTACATACGAGGAAATAAATAACAAAAAATTCAAAAACATATATGAAAAAAGTCATAAAATAATAAAACGCTTAATGCAGAGAAAGAAAATAACGTAAGGAACAGAATGAGATGGCCGATTTGGGAACCTTAAGGTCGTAGATTTTACATCAAATATTGTTTGAATCATTTCCCTCTAGTATTGGCTGCAGTCGTTTAAAAATCATCGTTGAACCTCGTAGAAAAGTCGTATTAAAATGAGCGTGAAAACGAAGTCAGAAAAACTCATGAAGTAATACAAGCAATCATAAAATACGCGAAAACGTGGAGAGCCTCTCATTCCAACAGAATAATAAGAGACTTCGGAGGTGATTAAGTCTTAAGAATAATTAAAGAACATCTCTCCCCTCATTTTCTTGAGCAGAAGAACCTTTCGATAACCACGAACTTTACAATTGATGGTCTGTCAATGCTGCTTTGCTGACGTCTAAAAGGAAATATGAATATAATACGTGACGGCTCCATCTGTTTACGAGCGGTAGTTGAGGGTTTTTCCTAGTCACGAAGTCCCAATTTTGGAATTTCTCTCGAGTTTCCGGCCTCGCATGATTTCGAATAACAGTATCAAGAAGAAAAAGACATACAATGGCCATATTTACCAATAGAAAAGAGTAATGTGTCTCAGACGCACGAGGCGTCTAACATTAAGTGCGACTAAGTAAGTATACCAGATACGTAAAGCTCGTGCGAAGAAAAGAAAGCTATTATGAGAGAGACGGTTACTCGCTTAATTACACTTTTTTTTTTTTTTTTGGTCAAACGGATTCCCAGTTCAGAAAAATCCATCAGTTCCTCAGTCGTCTCGTACTTACCTAGACAAATCATACGTCTGTGACCTACATGTTTAATGGGTCTGTGTCTTCCTGACATATAGAATTTTTAAGTTTTTCTGAAAAGTTAATACGCCTTATTTAACATAATCACCTAGAACGATGACACGTCTGGGACATTTGTCTATCTGAGACGCACGGTCGTCTGCCTAGGTAATACGATTGCCTAGGTAATACTTGAGAAGGCAAGTTATTTGTCATCTATGTCATCACTAGCATGGTTCTAAACCGTGTACTCTCTTTGGCGAGAAAAGATAAAAATCGGGATAACTAGTCCTAGCGTTCAAAGGCTATGTAGATTTAAGTCGGAGTAGCCTACAAACTTTTGGACAACTCCATAGCAAGTAGAGAACTCGAAAGAGAGAGAACAAAAAAAGATACTCGCCGTTGCCGAAGCGATCGACTCACCGGATCGTCTCGTGAAAGGTTTTAAGTCAATGATCTAGTGAACGTACGTTTCTTGAGCAAAACAATCCAACACGTCTAACACGAAACCCTAAGTCATAAACGTGTTGTGTGGTAAGCTGTCACTGGCGAATATTTTCCGTGTTGCTCGGGACGCCAGCTCATTAATTAAATATGATTTTGCATAATTTCCATTGCCGGTTGAATAAAAACATTATTTTATGTGGATTAGTCTGGAACTGATTGTTATCGACACCGGACGACCTTTAAACCGAGACTGAGGAAGTTGTAAAAGAAGAAATTTCTTGAAGGGAAATTTCTAGGCTGGTGAAATATTTCGATTTTGATTCGGAATTTTCGATCAGTCTGAAATATACCTTTTCTACCGGACATTCTTCAGAATCTTACATTTGTCCATTTTTGTGGCCTACAGTAGTTTTCTACACAGGTACGCATAGACCGTCATTGCGTGACAGACCCAAAGAGCCTCTGCGTAGGAGGCAACTTTGGGGCAAGTATTGCGACAAGTATAACTTAAATAGGAAGCATTTACAAGGACGTTTGTCCACTCCCTTAATTTCTGGGGGTAGAACTCAATAATCCTACGTGCGCTAATAAAGCACGTGGGTCTGGCTTTCCCTACTTTGCTTCGCGCGTGTAACGCAAAGGTGAGTCTACTCGCCAGCTTTTGGAAATCATTCAAGTGTTTAACACAGCCCGGGTGAATACTGTACTGACACATCACGTACAGACCAATGAAGTACAAAATCTGGATCGCCACCCGTTTATTGAACTTCGTACCAGTTGCAGCAGTTATCCTTACTGCACACGTGGGCCGTGCGAGAGGTTTTCTGCTAAAGTAATGTTTAGTTGAGGTAGAAGGTGTAGTCAAGGACAGGAAGTCCTTGCCCATCCACTTTGCATATCGTTATTAATCACAGATTGTTCAATAGAGCAATAGTCACAGTAGTCTCAGTGCATGGCTCCGCTTGCCAGGGCTATCCATGATGTTGAGAGCTTGCTCGCAGCGGCAGGCTAGCCTTACTTTGCAACTGAGCACAAGATATATAGAAATACGGGATCTACAGACTGCATGTTTACAGACGTAAGAAAGCGGATTTTTCATACTCCTGACCTCGCGTGTTTATATTTATATAGGACCCTTGGATGTGTCGAAAACGAAGACCCAAAAACAAAGACCGAAGACCTAAGACCCTGTGGTCTAAAACGAAGACCCACCTGTCTGAAACGAAGACCCACCGGTCTAAAATAAAGACCCACTTGTCTAAAACGAAGACCCACTGCTCTAAAACGAAGACCCTGTAGTCTAAAACGAAGACCCACTGGTCTAAAACGAAGACCCACTGGTCCAAAAAGGAAGACCCACTGGTCTAAAACGAAGACCCACCGGTCTAAAACCTTTTTTTTTTCTTCAGGAAAGACTATACGCTAGGCTAAATTGCTTTCGTTTTTGTAGCGCATAAATTAAAATGTCATCTGAGCGCGCGGCAAACTTGACAGTAGCTTTATCTTAGTCGGTACAACGTGTCAAATTGTGTAACGCAATGAAATTCCAACAGTATAGAAATATACGTTTTAGTGACGATTTTAGTATAATTTGTCGTCACCAATATTCTATTTTTCAAATGCATATGAGCAAATTATGATGAGGTGACTTCATTACTTTGCTTTACTGCACTTATCATATAAAGGCGCAAAGGTCCACTATGCGTGACTCGCAAATTTATTCACCACGTGCTACAAGAATGTGATTTTTCCAGGAAAATTACGTTATCACTCTCACATTCTTCGGGGTAACACTATACACTAGGCTAAATTGCTCTCCTTTTTGTAATTTGCTCATATGCATTTGAAAAATAAAATATTGGTGACGACAAAATATACTAAAATCGTCACGCAAGAAGTTCTTGCGCCGCAAGAACACGCAAACCGCCGCAAGAAGTAAAAATGTCGTGTTTTTGCGGTTTACCCGCAAGAACATTCGAAACGCAAGAAGTTGAAAGTCTAACCGCAAGAAGCCGCAAGAAGTTGAAAATCTAACTGCAAGAAGCCACAAGAACTTATGAATCTTACCACAAGCCGCAAGAAGGCGCAAGAAGTTGTTGTAGGTCAAAACGTCTGTTCGTTTATAAGTACCATATGTTGGTGGTCGAAATGCTCAGCGTTTGCTCGCAATGTTATCCATAAGATAAGTCACTGCGGTGGGAAGAGATATATTTCTAGCAGGTGAGACCAGATCTGGATTTATGTTTGCTTATACTGTGAAAATAATATCGAACGCACTCGCTTATTACGTCCTCGCGTGTTCATGACACCTACGGGAAAAAAGCCCTTCGATCACTTGAACATTCTGCTGGCAGATAATTATGCAACAATCACAAAACGTCTCCAAATAATGAAGCTCATGAAGAAACAGTCCACGTAGAAACATCGAACTACGATGTAGTTAGTCTGGGTTTCAACGCTTTTTCTTCTGCAAAATTCATTATCATTCAGAAGTGTTGTTGTCTTCTTCTTGCAGATATGTAAGCGAAGACAACTTTCGTTGAAATCGCACACTGAACCGCGAAGACTGCGTGTACACTACGATGTTGTAAATTTCTTTGAGAACTTTTCGCAGAGTTAGTCTTGCAGAAAATATATTTTGTGTTTCTTAACAAACGGTAATCAAGGAAACTTGAAAGTTGCCTATGGAAGCGAACTTCGTAAATTCTACCCTGTTTGCAATGTGGTAAAACATTACCGGTATAACTCTAAAATAGTTTATACGCGCGAGAAACGTGACCACGTGCCTAAATGGAACACACATGTTTTCGTCGGGTAACGGGGCAAATCAGGTCACTCCGATAAGGCTACAGTTACCTTATCCCGACGATACTGCGGAAGAGGAGTGTCAGGGTTACCAAAAGTAGTCTCGTTGTCAAAAGAAATGAATTCAGTTGCGCGATTGTCACGGTGCTACCGGTCTCAACTATTGCTCGCGGAAAAGAGAGTACATTAAGTTAAAAGTTAAACAATAAAGTGACTTCTTATCTCATAAGGCGTAAATTACTGGCCTGGTTTTTTCCGTGTTTATTAATTTTTATGTTTGAGAAACTACAACCATAGCACGCTCGAAAAGTAAGGTTAGGACATTATGCTCACAGGTTTGACGCCTTAAGACTCACTGTTAGACTTCACAGACTCGAAACAATACAGTCTATAGCGTGCTTTTTTTAAAAAATAGAGCTATTGCAAAATACACGGTGATGACAAGGAAATACAATAACGGTGCAAAATGTTATCAGACAAAATATCTCTCCGGGGAAAAAGAGTTATCATTATACAAAAGATATCCCTTTATCCTGATAAGACAGCATGCACTGATAACAATCATGTTGTGACGCCTTGAATTCGCATAAAGTCTTCAAACATTACTGACGCGTGAAAAGTCACGCTTGTCATGCATGCATGTAGTCCTGTGCTTGTTTTCGCCGACTGAGAAGCGTGCTTGTTTCAAAATTTGGGTTACACTTGGAAGCTACTTCCCAGTAAATAAGTGTTTTTTTGACCTTTGTTTCGAACAAAAAAAAAAGCCATTTCAAATGAGCTCATTTCGCGCCGCTATCGATCACACCGCGGTTCGGGGACTCCGGAACACATCGTAATAATAATTGTAAACAGTAAAATTTCCTCCATATCGCCGAAAAACAAAACAAAGTGAAATTCAGAACCAACCGATAAAAAAATGTACTGTTATTAAAAATAATTATAATCCAACAAAAAGCCAAAGGCCTCATCTCTATAACAATCTGTAACGTTGCTTTGAGACACTCTCGATTCACAGGTTTTCAGTTTTAGTACGCGACAAAAATCTTCCCACTGTCAGTGATAAAATCTACCGACTGATTTATTCGCGAACGAAAACTCTCTCCAAGGAAGACTTCAACAGCGTATAGACTTTACATGGCTTACAATTAAGCACTTATAATTTTAGTCACATCATTAAGAAACTTCCCAAGATCTCTTGTGTAACGGTAGCCGTATACATAGTAAGGCCGACGATTTATTTGTTAGTCGGTACGGCTGAGAATCAACTTCTTCTTCTGTTATATTTGTTTACGTTTTGATGGATTAAAGTATATATTTGGCGGCCGACGTTTGTTCCAAGTGCGATTTTGGTAACGTCTAGGCAACTGCAGAGCAATTTGAGATCCCGCAAAGATAAAAGATAAAAGAAAGATAAAAGCTAAAAAAGTCTAGATTTTCTTGTGTGACATTCTTGTGGCTTGGCGTCACATCAACTCGATAGCAAGTCTGCGTGGTCCGACCCTCCCCAAGCAACAGCGGCGGCAAAAGGATTTGGTCTGCGTGGGGAGCCATTCTTTTGCTTTGTCGTCATAACAAAGTCAGTTGACGAGAGACCAAAAGAATGATAGCCCTGACCTGTACATCCGCCTCTCCCCTAAAAATATATAACTTAAAAAGAAACAACAAAATAAATTACAAAATGCAATGAGAGGGGAAAACTTTCCGGCGCGTAAATACTGACAACAAAGATTCTCGCATTCCGTTTTCATAGTAATAACTAGTTTTAGGGATCACTAAGGGAGCATAAACATCCTCTCTTACATACTTTATTTATTTCAACACGGTAAAATATTCAGTGATTAATTAAAATTTAAAAAAAAGTTCAATTATAGCAACACTGTTTAACAAGATTGTCGTAAAGGAGCTTGACTGACAGTTGCTGTAAAGTCAGTCAATTTCCCACATAAAGCGTCCAAGAGAGTCTAATGAGGGTCCCCAATAGGTTTGGCGGGATGCGGGATTTGGCTTTTTTTTCCGCCGTGATATTTGGGATTTGAGCTGAAAACTGGAGCGGGAAGCGGGAATTACAATTACGAGCGGGAGCGGGATTTCGTGTTTTTATGGGGTTGGGATGTGGGATTCGCAAGCGGAACAGAGCGGGATAAGGGATTCTAATTCTTACGTGACCTCATAAATTGTTATTGACCGGCGCAAAAACCAGAAGCTGGCGGAAACGAACCTTCTGTGCGTTTAGCTGTGTCAGGCTCAGGTTTCAAGTAATGAATAGCAACGGCTCTGTACCCTGTCAGGTTCTGTCAAACGTATCCGTTATCGCTTGACTATTTTAGTATCGTGAGACTGTATGAGGTATTTGAGTCCTTTGGTATTTGATCATTTGTGTTGACCTCTGACATCAATGACACCTGTCCATTTCCGACAGTTTCGACGCTTGCGTCTTTAATCTTGGCCCCCCGATCCTTTCCAGTTTTTCTAGTCTTTCGACCTTTTCCAGAGCGCTTGGCTTGTTTCGGCCAGGATGGCCACACTGAATGGCGATAATAGTGATTTACCGAACGTGACGAATTGCGTCACCATATATATATATATTTCCGAAAGGTCTAGATAGCAGCAGACATGTAAAGATTTTAAGGAAAACGACCAATTTTTTAAGTTTAAAAGACATGTTTCGACAGAACTTCTGTCATCTTCAGTTGAATGAATGATTACAAAGCAAGTTGAATAATAAGGAGGCAAAAATGCTAATTAAGACAAATAGTAACAACAGAACGTGAAAAGGTGTACATCGAGAAAACAGAAAACACAAGGATAACCTAATAAAGACGTATTTACGCTTTTGCAGCGGTTAAAACAGCAGGTGTTCTGGATCTTGAAGGGTCATTGTCGTAAGAAACAATTTTAAAGGCAATATTTTTCACGGAGTGGGTTAACTTGTTTAACTTCTACCACTGTTAAAAATAGTTCGCGGAAAAAGAAGTGAAACGTATGCATTGCTTCAATAAGACGATAAATATAAGTTTCCTTCTAGAAAATTACTCATTAATTGTTGTGAACCATTAAGGCTGGCTTCTATTTGATTGCTACTATCATATGGCTGCAAAGAAGTCCTGTGATCGTTACGAACATATGCAAATGGTAACCGGTTGTCATAAGGACTGCGCTCATTTTATTCTGTAACCGTAGCGCTCATAAACGCCTTGAATAACGCTCTGAAAACGCCTTAACAAAACGCCTTAAACTCGACGTTTGATTCTCCAATCTTTCTTTGTTCACTAGATTTCAGGGATCCATGATTTTTGCTCATGGATGTTATATAAGATCCATGAGCTTAGTAGGAAGTCCAATGGCACTCACTCACTCACTCACTCACTAACTCACTCACTCGATTCTGATTAATTTATTCATTAAAGTTGGATTAAACATTTTTTCCCTACCTCCCCTGCTAAGTATTGTTTTTGTCTCAAGGACTTCTGGGCATATGTTTGACTGGTTTTGTGGGGGTACAAGAAAGGCGTAGATTTTTGTCCAACAACATGGGGTAAGAAGGCACGGAGGTCGAAGATAGTTACTTTTTTGTTCGATCAGTAAACAGGGACTTCTTCGTGGGTTGAAACTGATGGAAAGTTTTTACGGTAAGGAACACTTGCTGCGACAAATCGACAACGAAATCCTATAAGCGACGGCGGACGATACTTGCATCGAAATCTTGAAAGCTTCAATGTCTTTCGACCGTGGTCCGTGGACGAATCGGCGGAATCGTTTACAGAGTTTTTAATGTCACCCGGAGGAGGAATGAAATGAATGCCGTGTCATATGGAAGCTAAGGTAAGCCTTCTTGTTGTATCGTTTTTTCCTTTTAAAGCTATGTCTATGAGAGTACTTGTGCGTACTAGTAATTGGATTCTTTCGTTCGGAAACTCCTCGATTCCGAAAGTAGTCATCTGACAAAGCACATTGTTTTCTAAACTCAAAAGTTAGAGCTGACGTTCGCCATTTTGTGTCATTGTTGGATGTTGTCTTTACAGAGTTGATTTCTGTCTGTTGGCGATTTATGTTATCGATCAGTACTACGGATGTAGTTTGTACTGGAAATGTTGATAACAAGACTCCGTATATATATTCGGGAAGAAAAGCCGGCGAAATTAGCTAGGCCATGAGACGTGCGGCCTCGTGAAGCTTCGAAGAAGCTTACGTCGAGTTTAAAATAAAGGTTACTGAGAAAGTTAAAAGTGAGATGAGCAGACTAAGAACACAAGCAAGCCTTGTGCCTTTGGCAGCGTTACAGACCGACAATTCATCCCAAACAAAAACAACCTTGTTTCAGAATGTTGGATCTCTCCACCTCCGGCTCCACCTCTACATTAGATGATGTGCGAAGTGATTACAACAGTGAAAAAGCTGATGTCAACATTTTGCTGAATCAAAACTTTGCTTGTCAGATAGAGATGATGCATATCAGCTTCGTGAATTTACAGGTCACAGAGATGACTTTAGTCAGTCTAACATAAGAACTTGCAATGGAACTGCTGTGTACCTTCTAATGTTTAGAATTGTACTAAATTCCATACAGATGTAACTTTAATAATTTAGAAATTACTTTTATGGTTTTAACCCAACCAGTTCCAAATATTCATTTCATTGGTATCTATCGCTCGAAAACTAAAGTTACAATTTCACAGTTAATTCGTGCTCTTACTCACCTTCACAAATCAGTATTAATAGAACCTACAATTCCAACCAGGGCCCTAGCCAGAAACAAATTATGACTGAGGCAGTGTCCAAGAAATGAGTTGTGACTGAGGCAGTGTTCATGGTTTAATTCTCTTCCTGGGAATTTAGAGTGTTTTTGATGACTATAAACAACAAAAACGAAAAAAATGACGGAGGCAAGTGCCTCGGTTTGCCTGTTACTAGCTAAGGCCCTGCCAACTGTACTGCTTGGGGATTTCAATATTGATCTAATGCAGGCAAATACAGAACAAAAGGCTTTAATGAAATATCTTATAACAGGCAAAGGATACAGTCAGTTGATTAATCAGTACACCACTGACTACTGTAGACAGAGAAATCATGCACCACAAATTATGTGCACAATCAGCAGGTGATCATCAGCATTTTGAAATAAATTTCCATGAAAGCTGTTTGAATATTTGTTAACAAAAATTCACTATGGATAACATATGAGATCATTATAATTATTAATTTAGCTGAAGATGAAGCTTTACATACCAAATAAATATCTAAATGTATTAAGCAACTATTTGAATCACATATAGAAAACAGTCAGAACATTTATTGGCAGAAACAAAGAATGGTTTGAATTTCCTGTGCTTTTCGTGTTCTTAAATTCCTAGTCTCCATAGAGTTTCAAAATTACATGTAACTCTACCAGAATTTGGAGATGCTGCATGACGGTTACTCGCTTGATTACTTACACTTTTTTTTTTTGGTCAAACGGATTCCCAGTTCAGATATATCTACCAGTTCGTTAGTCGTCTCGTTTTTGCCTAGACAAATTATACGTCTGTGACCTACATGTTTAAAGCGTCTGTGTCTTCCGGACATATAGAATTTTTAAGTTCTTCTGAAAAGTTAATACGCCCTATTTAACGTCTGCCTAGGTAATACGATTATACATATAAGGCCAACGTTTACGTTTTGAGAAGGTAAGTTATTTGTCATCTATGTCATGGTTCTAAACCGCGTTCTCGCTTTGGCGAGAAAAGATAAAAATCGGGATAACTAGCGTTCAACGGCTATGTAAGTCGGAGTAGCCTACAAACTTTTGGACAACTCCATAGCAAGTAGAGAACTCGAAAGTGAGAGAACAAAAAAAGATACTCACCGTTGCCGAAGCGATCGACTCACTGGATCGTCTCTTGAAAGGTTTTATGTCAATGACCTAGTGAACGTACGTTTCTTGAGCAAAATAATCCAGCACGTCTACTGAGACACGAAACCCCAGGTCATGAACGTGTTCTCTGGTAAGCAGTCACTGGCGAATATTAATCGCGTTGCTCGGGACGTCAGCTCATTAATTAAATATCATTTTGCATAATTCCCATTACTGGTTGAATAAAAACATTACCTTATGTGGATTAGTCTGGAACTGATTGTTATCGACGCCGGACGACCTTTAAACCGAAACTGAGGAAGTTGTAAAAGAAGAAATTTCTTGAGGGGAAATTTCTAGGCTGGTGAAATATTTCAATTTTGATTCTGAATTTTCGATCAGTCTGAAATATATCTTTTCTACCGGACATTCTTCAGAATCTTACATTTGTTCATTTTTGTGGCCTACGGTGGTTTTCTACACAAGTAGGCATAGACCGTTATTGCGTGACAGGCCCAAAGAGCCTCTGCGTAGGAGGCAACTTTGGGGCAAGTATTGTGACAAGTATAACTTAAATAGGAAACATTTACAAGGACGTTTGTCCACTCCCTTGATTTGTGGGGGTAGAACTTAATAATCTTAGGCGCGCTAATAAAGCACGCGGGTCTGGCTTTCCCAACTTCGCTTCGTGCGTGTGACGCAAAGGTGAGTCTACTCGCAAGCTTTTGGAAATCATTCAAGTGTTGGTTGTGTCCTGGTGTACCGGTACACAGAGGGAATAACCATTGTACTCCTTTCTTTACGAACCTTTGTTTAGCTGTTGAACATTGTTGGGTCTTTTTTATCGGTTCTTGTGAACCGGTACACGAGGACAGAACCCAAGTGTTTAACACAGCCCGGGTGAATAATGTGCTGACACATCACGTACAGACCAATGAAGCACAAAATCTGAATCACCACCCGTTTATTGATATTCGTACCAGTTGCAGCAGTTTTCCTTACTGCACACGTGCGCCGTGCGAGAGGTTTTCTGCTAAAGTAATGTTTAGTTGATAGTCGAGGACAGGAAGTCCTTGCCCATCCACTTTGCATATCGTGATTAATCACAGATTGTTCAATAGAGCAATAGTCACAGTAGTCTCATTCTACCTAAAATACATAAACCAGGTAATCCAGGACGCCCTATTGTTTCATCTAATAGCCATCCCACTGAACGCATATCCCACTTCGTTGACTACCACCTTCAACCTTTAGTTCATAAACTGCCATCCTTTGTTAAAGACACTAACGACTTCCTTAACAAACTCCTTACCATCGGTAATTTACCCGCTAATTCCTTTCTAGTTACACTTGATGTTTTATCATTATATACTAATATTCCACATAATGAAGGTATTAATGCTTGTGAGCATTTTTTACGTACTTCCTTTCACAATACCATTCCTACTGGCACACTCTGTGACCTCATTCGCATGATTCTAACCATGAATAATTTCTCATTTAATGATAACCACTATCTTCAAATCCATGGCACCGCCATGGGTACTAAAATGGCCCCCTCTTATGCTAACCTTTTTCTAGGTTATTTCGAAGCCAACCCTTTGGAAAATGCCCCATTTCAACCCAACACTTGGCTACGATACATCGATGATATTTTTATGATCTGGACCGAAGGTCCAGACAACCTAAAAATTTTCATCGACTATCTTAACAACATTCACTCCACCATTAAATTCACCAGTTCACACTCTTCTATTAACGTACCTTTTCTTGACGTTAGTGTCTTTTTGACTAACGACGGTAGCATATCTACTGACCTCTACACCAAACCTACAGACAAACACCAACATCTACTCTATTCATCTTGTCATCCCTTACATACCAAAAAAGCCATTCCTTTCAGCCTAGCACTCCGCTTACGACTTATCTGTTCTACCGACGCCACGTTTAATACTCGCGCGGCTCAACTTACCACTTACCTCCTTAAACGAGGTTACAACCGTAATTTCGTCACCAAACAAATACGACGAGCCGCCGACATCCCCCGCAGACTTTCGTTACAAACCAAAGACGTCAACAAACTTAAACTTATACCATTTATAACTACCTTCAATCCATCACTCCCTCACATCTCTAACATCATTAAAAAACATTACAATTTGTTGCTCTCTTCTAACCGCTGCAAAAACGTTTTTCAACATTTGCCTGTTGTAGCGTTCAGACGCTCCCCTAACCTTCGTTTCTTACTAGTTACAGCTTAACTCTCTTCTAATTCTTCTAATCCCCAACTCCCTTCTGGTTCTTTCCGTTGTGGCAAAAACTGTGCTACTTGTCCCTACATTTCTCACGGACTTACTACATACACCTTCTTTTCTACCGGGGAAACACGCCCATAAAATCTAACCTGACCTGTGACACTAAAAACCTCATCTACATGATTCAATGTAACCGCTGTAATTTACAATACATAGGAGAGACGAAACGACGATTAAAAGACCGCTTTAATGAACACCGCCGTACCATAGATAACCCCAACAACAAATCTAAACCTACTACAGCCGCCGAACATTTCCTGTCCTCTCCTAACCACACCGCTAACGACATGCAATTAATCCCCATCGAGAAAATCGTTTCTAACCGGGACTCTATCCGTAAGGCCAGGGAAGCTTTTTTAATTCAAAAAGGCAGAACAATTGATCCTAATGGTCTGAACATCCGCGAAGAAACATATTAATTGTTTCCATTTGTTTTCTTTTATTATCTTCTTTTACCATGTTATTTTATTTTACCGTATGCTTATCTTTAATTTACGCTATCAATTACTTTTGCCTATTTTCGGTATTACGTAAATATCGGCTACATAAAAACACGTACCAATGTAAAATTTTCCATTGTACCTGAAGAAGGCTGGTTTGGCCAGCAGAAATATGGTACACCTTCAAAAAAATCATCCTACGTTGTGTCGGTTTTTGCTTTTGTATTCTTCATTTTATATGTAAAACCGATCAGATCACTATTGATCCAACGTATACCAGTAGGATCATCGTTCCGGTTGCTTGCTTAAACATTTTATGGTCAGTGCATGGTTCCGCTTGCCAGGGCTATCCATGATGTTGACAGCTTGCTCGCAGCCGCAGTCTAGCCTTACTTTGCAACTGAGCACAAGATAGAAATACGGGATCTACAGACTGCATGTTTACAGACGTAAGAGAGCGGATTTTTCATACTCCTGACCTCGCGTGTTTATATTTATATAGGACCCCTTCGGATCAATTGTCTCAAAATATTAATTGCTGTTGGCATTCTTCCTAATTGTGTCGATATCCTAAGGAAACACAGTTAAGGTAAACAAATAATCATTTTGAAACAAGTGTTATTTAGCCCAGTCATTCAAGTGTGACTGAAATTATAACTGAAACACGATTTTGTTTGCCCAAAATCTGGAAAAACCAAAAATGAAAGGTCGAGCGGTGCGCTGACTGAATTGAAGTCTGGAGTACACTACCAATTGTAATCACTGATGCCACCGAATCAAAATTAGTAATAAACAGGAGTTTGAATGTCAGCTAATGAAATGAAGGCGTCGAAAGCACTCTGACAATCTTTGGGTGCGTTCCTTTTGGGAGATCTGGATCAGGATCAGTGGTCGGTGATCCAAGATCACTCGGATCATGGTGCATCAAAGGAACCGATGAATCCACTCTGGTCACGGATTCTCGGTTCCTTTGATGCACCATGATCCGAGTGATCTTGGATCACTGATCCTGATCCAGATCACCCCAAGGGAATGCACCCTTCGATTACTGCTAGCCTAAGATAAATCTTCTAAGCCGAATCACCGTAAAGGAAGGCAAGAACAAAGGAAAGACCGGCATGCAAAGCAAAACCGTACCGAGCAGAACCAGAAATCAGATAAAGTACACTTTCGTTACAGCAATAAACGGAAGTAGTTACCTTTTTGTGATAACACACTTGCTAACATCCCCTTCCTTCTCTGTCAAGACGAATTGTAATGGGAAATCCGCCATCATTTTGTGACTTCCTTTCCCTGGGGCTTTGCCTCGTATTTTCTCTGAACTTCTGCCTGACGACTTTTCTCTAATCGCGCGTTTCAAGGGGTGTCTGGAAAACCCGAATAGCGAATAGCGAATAGTCGCGAATAACGAATAGCGAATAGTCTCGAATAGTGCGAACAGTGGCGAACGGTCGCGAAAAGTGGCGAATAGTGACGAATAGTCGTCAATAGTCACCGCTTTAGACCTAATATCCAGCGTTAATTAATTATCCAAATAAGCAACAGAATTTCAGTGAATTTATTACCTTTTCTTCTCCGGACTCAGGCTAGTAGGCTGTCCATTGCCGACATTAAGAAAACAGAAAACACAAGGATAACCTAATAAAGACGTATTTACACTTTTGCAGCGGTTAAAACAGAAGAAATTTCGCTTAGAAACACGTGTTGTCCTGACTAGCGTCTGTGCCTTTTAGCGAGAAAATCCTATCCTAAGTTGCTACGAGGTTGATTGCGAGATACTGGGTACCCTATTTGCTACTATTTGCCACTATTTGCCACTATTTGCCACTATTTGCCACTATTTGCCACTATTTGCCACTATTTGCCACTATTTGCCACTATTTGCCACTATTTGCCACTATTTGCCACTATTTGCCACTATTTGCCACTATTTGCCACTATTCGCCACTATTAGAGACTGTTCGCCACTATTCGTACTATTCGTACTATTCGCTATTCGCTATTCGGGACTATTCGCTGTTCACTATTCGCGACTATTCGCTATTCGCCATTCAGGTTTTCCAGACACCCCGTTTCAAGAGATGAACACCGACATTTACCTCGAGGTATTTTAAAATATACATTTTCCGGCCGACGTTTATTCCAAGTGCGATTTTGGTAACGTCTAGCCAACTGCAGAGCAATTTGAGATCCCGGAAAGATAAAAGATAAAAGATAAAAGAAAGATAAAAGCTAAAAAAGGCTAGATTTTCTTGTGTGACATTCTTGTGGCTTGTCGTCACATCAACTCCATAACAAGTCTGCGTAGATCCGGTCCTCCCCAAGCAACAGCGGCGGCAAAAGGATTTGGTCTGCGTGGGGGGCCATTCTTTTCCTTTGTCGCCATGCATAACAAAGTCAGTTGACGAGAGACCAAAAGAATGATAGCCATGACCTGTACTTCCGCCACTCCCCTAAAAATTGATGACTTAAAAAGAAACAACAAAAATAATAAATTACAAAAAAAAAAAAAAAAAAAAAAAAATAGCTGGAAAATGCAACGAGAAGGGAAAACTTTCCGGCGCGTAAATACTGACAACAAAGGTTCTCGCATTCCGTTTTCATAGTAATAACTAGTTTTAGGGATCACTAAGGCAGCATAAACATCCTCTCTTACATACTTTATTTATTTCAACACGGTAAAATCTTCAGTGATAAATTGAAACTAAAAAAAAGTTCAATTATAGCGGAGCCCCATACCCATATGGGACAGAAAGAGAAACCCATGAATAGATTTTCTCATGGTTTTTATGGCTACCGGTATTGCTCGTGGGCGCTTGCGCACGACGACGACGGCGGCGGCGGAGTTGCCCAACATGGCGGCCATAAATGGGACACCTAAGCCAAAACGACGCTTAATTTTTCGCGGGCTTTCGCGGGCTTTCTGTAGCTCAACGCGGCTACACGGGATGCTACGTCAACGTTAGGTCTTCAGGTTAGCTGACGCTTTCTGTGTTTAGGTAGAAAACGGTTTGGAAAATATTTTTTCCTGCAATTTTCGCTGGTTTAAGTTTAAAACACGTTTGAAATATATAGCTGTGGTCAGGGCCACATTGGTGGCTACCCAGTGATTTAAGTCAAGCATCTTTGGAGGGATAACTGAAACTTAAAGCTGAGTGGTTATTTTTGATTTGTTTAGAGCTGCTTGTTGCTCTGTATTGTAATTTTTGGCATATCTTAGGAAGATTTTTAATTTTGATTAATAAGGTTACAGTCAAGGTTGCATGATGCCTGAAAAAACTATGACAGAAGAGTAGAAATGGAAAAAGAGAGAAAGAGAACGTGAACGACAGAGGAAAAGGAGACGAAACCGCAAGCAAGAGCAGCGCGAAGCGGAGTTAAGACAGCGGCGAGAAACGAGAAGCAACAGAACGGAGATTGCCAAACGAAGCGAGCCCACCCCAACTCCCTCCCCCTTCCTGAAAATAGTGAAACCAAGGTTTAATAGTATAGATATTTTTCCAATCAATAGTCAAGTGAAAGTTAGGTACCGTAACTTGATTTAAGGCAATCTGCAACCAGGAGAGCTATCGCTTATGCCACGAGGCCTTGTGAACTATCAATTCGTGTTGCACCGTGTTAAAACAAAATCCGTGTAATTTTCGTCTACTAACAGGAACCTACTACAGGAACCTTCATTTTCAACTGAACATACTGGAAGGAACACTCCTTCAACAACATAGATTTAAACTGGAGCGAAGCCTGTATCTCATATTTTAAGAACTTTTTTTTATTTTCGGTTTTTTATTTCGTAAAAAGAGCCGTTTTTTGCTCCCCGAAAGTGACGAACCCCAAAAGCTGCTCATTCCGAAAATAACGAGGGTCGTTACGTTCAGAGGTTTACGGTATGTGCCGATTCCTGTAAAATTGAAATATTTTTCTCTCTATAGAAACTGAAATTCTGATGTCAAATGATCTAGCGAAAGGAAGCCATTGATTTACTGTTTGTACTTCATTTTGGATTATTTGTTAATCGACGAGAAAGCTAAGACTGCGTCAAGTGAACTTTTTATACTAAAAAAGTTGTCTCTAGAGGTAATATAAAACCAGCTGTGATAATTCTCGATACATTATCTCGAAACGAGTTTTTTCATACAAGAACATCGTTAAAAAGTGAAGAAATATATCATTTAGTCACTAGCACGTGCGGCCTTCGTGAAAAAAAAAAATATCGAGCTCTCCCAACAAGATATAAAACTACGGGTGAAATCTTGCGCACTCTGATGGAATTCTCTAGCTTTAATCTGAATTATATTCTGTCACCGCACTGAGGGCTCACGTGAGATAGCATTGCGCCTGCGCGAACTCAGTGTGCTGCCGCCTTTGAAAGCGAACGGTGTTATATCATTGAGTAGCAATAATTTGCTCCTTGAGATGAAGGAAAAAAGTACCGAAGTCAATACACAAGAACAAAGAATGACTAAAGAGCATTCAGGGAGAAAGAGGAAGCCAGACCCGACGGAGAATATCCTCTCTACATCCGAAAACATCGAAGGACCAACAGAGAGTGGAGCCATAAATGGCGTCTCTCGTATTTCTGCTGATATGCAGTTCATGCTGACAGTTATGCGAGAAGGATTTGATAGTCTGAACCAAACAATATCAGCAACGTCTACCAGTACGGCTAATGCCATTGCTGAGGCGTTTGAGACGTTCAAAGGAGAGTTAGAAATCGCTCCCGAAGAGGAAAGCGTGCTAGAGAGCGCGGGAACGCAAGACCACGAGGTTGGCGAACCACCCGCAAAGAAGCGCTGTGACCAACTACCGGAAAAGCTCGATGAGGAAAAATCAGAGAAATCCCCAGAAATTGAAGCGCTTATCAATAGAGCCACTCACGCCTCTAATGAAGGAAAGAGTGAGGTATTAAAAAGCCTCAAAAAAGATCTCTTGAAAGAAGAAACGAGTCCTGAGGTGGACTGCGAGCTTGCGAGTGTAATCGATTCGATGCTCAAGGAGGGCTACCTGAAGAAAAGCTTCAGGATAGATGAATAAATATCATCGCCCAAAAAAACTGCCAAAACCTAACTAAAGTTAGAGTTAATCAAGCAGTCTGGGATAATTTGAGCCCAGCAGTACGCTCACAAGATGTGAAATTGCAGAAAGTGCAAACTTCCTTGTTCAAAGGACTCTGTGCCTTGACGACTGCGGTAAACAAGTTGCTCGGAAATCTGTCCTCAATTCCCTCGGGGAATGAAATACTCCTGGAAGCCACTGATGCTTTTGCCCTGATAGCTAATGCAAATTTGGAGTTAAACCAGAGGCGTCGAGAGCTGATGAAGCCAGACTTAAATAATGATTACAAACATTTATGTTCGTCTTCCTCGTCTGTTACTATCACCGACCAACTGTTTGACGATGATTTAGCAAAGGAAGTGAAATAGTTGACTGAAGTCAACCGCGTCGGAAAGAAAGTTGCGACAAATCATGGCTCAGCACAGAGATCACGTTATGACCCCAGAAACACGAGGAATTTCAGCAACTATGATTCAAAGAGACATGGAAATCGTAGCAGGAGGCCTTTTTTAGGCTATCGAAACAACGATCGACAGTCTACCAACCCCAACAAGACAAGGAAACCAAAACAAGGGAAACCGAAATAAAGGCCACAGCTACAGACCCTGTTAACACAAATGATGTTAGGTAAGAGCTCGTTCCCTATTTGTGCCTAATGACAATATAGGTGGACGATTGAAACAGGTTTTCCCCCAGTGGCGCTGTTTAACTTCAGATCAGTTTATTCTTGATAGTGTGCAACACTACAAAATAGAATTTGCCCAACTCCCTGAACAGGAGTCTGTGCCACAGGAAATAAATTTTACCCCTCAAGAACAGATTATCATTGAGGAGGAAATTTCAAAACTCTTAAAAAAAGGTGTTATTACAGAAGCAAGTCACTGTAGAGGAGAATACATTTCTACCATATTTATTAGACCTAAAAAAGATGGTGGACATAGGTTGATACTTAACTTAAAAAAGCTCAATGCATATGTTGAGTACCATCATTTTAAGATGGACACATTGCAATCAGCTATAAGGCTCATGAAGACAAGCTGCTACATGGCATCTGTTGACTTGCGTGATGCATATTATTCAATACCCATTGATGATGAATACCAGGAAGGAGCACTCTGTACACCTTCGGGTTTATTCTGACAACACCACTGCGGTAAACTATATTGACTCTATGGGGGGTACACACTCCATGGAGTGCCATTCTGTTGCTAAGAACATTTGGCACTTTTGCATGGACAGACAGATATGGGTATCTGCAGCTCATATCCCAGGGAAAGAAAATATCCATGCAGACAGAGAGTCCAGGATTTTCAGTGATAATAAAGAGTGGATGCTTTCACCTCGCTTATTATGCGAGATCATTGACATATGGGGGAAACCCACCATAGACCTTTTTGCTTCTAGGCTAAACAAGCAATTAGATTGTTATGCATCCTGGAAACCAGACCCAGAAGCAACTTATGTGGATGCTTTTCCAATCAGTTGGGGTAATCATTTGTTCTATGCTTTCCCTCCATTTAGTTTGATTGCACGATGTTTACAGAAAATAGCGATGGAGAAATCAGAGGGTATCATAATTGTTCCTATGTGGGAAACTAAGCCATGGTACTCGCAACTATTACGCATGATAACGGATGTTCCAAGGACTCTGCCACAAAAGTCAGACACTCTTCAAATGCCAGCAAGGAAGGAAATGACACATCCTCTAATCAAGAAAATGACCATGATGGTCTGCAGAGTATCAGGCGGTCCCTTGAAACACAGGGAATTTCAAAACGAGCCTCGGACATCATCTTACAGTCATGGAGGAAGGGAACACGTAAACAGTATGTTTCATACATCAAGCGCTGGACCAAGTATTGTCATAGCAAAAATGTCAGTTGGGTTGATCCCTCTATTTCCCAAGCTTTAGATTTCCTTGTCGAGTTATATGACCAAGGTCTTGGTCACAGTGCTTTGAATACAGCACGATCGGCTCTCTCCTGTATACTAAAACCTGTAAATGGCATTACATTTTGGTGCTCATCCTACAGTCACAAGATTTCTGAAAGGAGTCTTCGAATCCAGACCAACAGTATCAAGATACACAGAAACATGGGATGTAGGAACAGTCCTGAGACATCTTAAGACAATCCCTACTACCAGGGATGTTCCTCTTAAAGACTTGACATTGAAAACAGTTGTGTTAATGTCTTTAGTTTCGGCCCAGCCTGGGCAAACCATACATATGCTAAATCTTGAGGACATGACAAGCACGGAGTCACAAATTACGTTTGTTATGTCTAAGCCTATAAAGCAAACCAAGCCTGGTACAAAATCAGTTCACGTTCAGTTTACTTCATATCCTGCTGACCCCCTCCTATGTGTGGTCACTACACTAAGGGAATGTTTAGCACGCGCAAACGAGTTGCGTGGACAATGTAAACAAGTGTTTATTAGTTATCTCAAGCCTTTCCGTCCGGTGTCCAGGAGCACCATTAGTCGTTGGGTTAAAGTTGTTATGAAGGAAGCAGGGATTAATGTAGACAAATTTAAGCCACATAGCCCAAGGTCTACCTCCACATCTAAAGCCAGTTTGTGCTCTGTACCTTTCGACCAGATAATGTCAGCTGCTGGTTGGTCTTCAGCCACCACTTTTGCTAGGTTTTACAACAAGCCAATCGATGTAAACAATGGTTTTGCTGATAGCATTTTGTCACTTAAATAATTCACTAATAAACCACCTTGCATATGGTTCAAATGGTTTCATGTGTGCAGTTGCTTTGAAGTCTCACGTGAGCCCTCAGTGCGGTGACAGAATAGAATTCAACAATTAAACGAGACTTACCTGTAAGTTGAAGTTTGATTAGAATTCTATCTGTCACCAAGCACCGAGGGATTACGTGCCCGCCCTAGGTTTTTCATGCCCAACCCTTTCGTGGCTTGGTGCTGGATTTTCCACTGCACACATGGTAAGTGCTTTAAAAACTGAGTTCGCGCAGGCGCAATGCTATCTCACGTAATCCCTCAGTGCTTGGTGACAGATAGAATTCTAATCAAGCTTCAACTTACAGGTAAGTCTCGTTTAATTGTTGAATTATACTTCAACATGAACCTTCAGTGAAAACGAAAAACAATTGTAGTCATCAGTAGTTAAAGTATCTGAACTGTTGTCAGAAAAAGGTGAGGTCGGTGAGCTAAAGGGCATTTGATGAGATATCATTATATATATACTGAGTGCAATCAAGGCGAGGAAAATGTTATTTTAGTTCCAGTTACACCGAGTTGTTCGTGTTTTGACGTACCGGAATTTTACTGTACGTTTTAAATGTGACTTACTTCGACCCCCGCATACTTTAATTAGTTTCATTGATATGTTGGAATGAAATGCCGTTATAGGCTACCTGTTCACATTGTTTTGTGAAGACGGATAGATTTATCCCCCTCCATAAAAAAGACAAATTGTGGGAGCAATCATTTCTCTCACGTTTTTATACATATGTACAGCAGAAGATCCATACGTTGATGCTCATACTGTTTAATCGGGGAATGCGCAAACAGGTTTTCCGCGACTTTTATCTTTAGCGCCGTTGAAAGTGTGAAAGAGACTATTTAAGCATTTTTTTTTAAATATACAAACTTCACGTGACCTTAAGTTTGCTTATATCTGCAATTTTGCTTTTGCATCAGATTTACGAGCGGGAAAATCACTGAAAACAGAACAAAACAAAACAAAAAGTCTGCGGTCACTAAAAATATTTCAATCAAAAAGAAATCAATATAACTAGTAGTTTTTGTCACATTTTGCAATGTAGTAGAACCTGACTTTTATTTTCCAAGTTTATACTTTCGAAATCTGCTAATAAAGTTGGCAATGTTATTTTTAAATTGCATGCATGTATGAAGAAACCTCGAAACCGAGATGTTTTCTGGTAACATCAAAACATCAAAGTATAGTGTTAAGGTAAAGGAAACTAAAAACTTCGAACAAAAAGTACAATGCATGTGATATCTTTTGCAGCATTCTTTAATTTTGCGTGAGAACGAAGTAGATATGTACACTAATCTAAAAACCATTCCTGAGAGAAAAAATATACGCTTGTGTTTCACGACGTACCTCAATGATTTTTGGTACATGTTTACATGTATTTCAGTTTGATTTCACAAATCAAACGGAAACAGTATGATTAGTCACAGAGATGGTAACGAACGTTTTCAGTTTTTGTGGGCGCTTCAGCCTCCATTATGCTACTGTCGGCGGAATCTATTTGTCTACGTGTCGCGTATCGCGGTTCTTCTGGGAGGAATTGAGTAGGCTTATATGACGTGATCATTTGATACGGCGGCCATTGCTGAGTCGTGTAATATTTCAGATATTTTTCGACAGCTTTCCGTCACGAGTGAAGGTAAGTTATTTTCCATTTCTAAATTGCTTTGCCTCGTTTTTGTCATATATAATCCTTCTTCCCGAACTGCCATCGAGAACTGTGTTCTCTTTGTTATTTCAGTTAGATCTTCGTGAGAAAATTTCTTCGGCGATACAAAATTGTTTTTCTCACGCAAGCCATTAACTTATACAGGCTCGGCTAGTGTTCAGTGTGGATTGCACGGGAAAAGTATTCGCTTTCGCAAGCACTCACCTTCTTTACCCAAACGAGTGTCAGTTATTGGACTCTAATGTTATCACGTAAATCGTGTACATGTATTTGCACTGTGCAGTTATTTTGAGAGACCCTATTAGGGGTAAATTCCGACAAGCGACATGGCCTTGAAAAGGCGACATGAGAGCTATGAATTGGCGACGAACGACAGACTACTCCAGCGAAATAGAGAAAGTGACACCAATGCCAAGATAGTTACCGACAACGAATTTCGGAACTGAGAATGCATCGATTGTTTTAAACGTTTGAGTCGAAGTGAAGACGCATTTCCAGAGTTTTAAATGTGTTTTCCTGTCTCACGCGCGATGTCAACGGGTCGTGAAACCCAGGGTTTCTTATATATGCTAAAACGTCCACGTCCAATAA
Organism: Orbicella faveolata; assembly: GCF_042242905.1. Classification (NCBI taxonomy): domain Eukaryota; kingdom Metazoa; phylum Cnidaria; class Anthozoa; order Scleractinia; family Merulinidae; genus Orbicella; species Orbicella faveolata. Next base: position 9,149,624 of record NW_028301547.1, on the reverse strand, counting down.
ATCGAGTCCGTCATTGCTGAGCATTTTTTCTCACTCTCAGCTGAGTGAGCAGTGCTCTAAAACGCCTAAAAACAGGCTTAAGGAGAAAGGTAAGAGATCTTCGACCGTCTGCTTCATATTTTTATTAGTAGGTAACCAGTGAAAGAATATGAAGCTGTATTATCAACAAATGGCATTATGGAAGGAAAGGAGAGACAGGGGAAAGTTGCCAAGGTCTTCTCGTCTTCAGCAGAAGATAAGGGTTACGCCAAATTCAAAGGAAGAATATAGATAGGAGAGGTTATCTGATTGAGGCCGTTGAGATTTTGAGTTAAAGAACGATTGTTAAACATAAACATGGTAAAAATAGTCATAGGTTCGATTGTACATTAGGTCCAAGTACTGACTGGAAAATGGCTGAAAATAGCAATTCCAAGCGTCTAAATTTCAAACGTTCCTGGGGGAGCATGTCCCCACATCCCCTAGGAGGTTAGCAACTTCAGCGCTCGAAAGCATGCCCAAGCCCTTAGAAAGCATGCCCCCAACCCCTTAGAAGATTTTGAAAAATTGAAGTAGCTAAGAAGTCTTTTCCTTCATTCTGAGTCGAAATATAATGCTTTAAAAGTAACCCTAAAGTAACCATTAAACCCACTGACTGGAGAAATGCTGGCTCTGCATAAGAATTCCTACTGCTGAAAAGTGGTCGAAGCAAGTGCAAAGCATACAAGGAGTAAATTATATCCAAAGAGATACTTAATTATATATCTACTTGACTAAAACAGCAAGGAACCTTCAATGCGTGAGAAATAATCGTTTCAGCGTGAGAGCGCAAGATTGAATTCGTTTGCGTGAACCTCATGCTCAATGCGTGAGACTTGAGAGTACTGTGTCGGTTTTTTTTTTAATAAACAAAGGTATTACGATGTGTTATACATGTAGCTTCGTTTTAATGGAAAAAGGTCAAATTTCCTGACACAACTCCTCTGAGACGAAATTCCGACAGGCGACATAAGAATCTTGCGAAATGCCGACATGGCTGGTGGCGAATTTCAGACAGGGGACATGGGTACCCCCCCCCCCCCCCCCCCCCCCTAACAGGGCCTCTTTTGAGCAGCTGTGAATGCAGTCAAACTGCTGAACTTACATGTACTGGAGCTACATGACAATATTAACTGCGAGTATGGGGACATCAATTGAACAATACCGGTCGAGGAAGCGAAGGATGCCTTATCACATGTTCAGCGGAGATGGATTCTTACAATGTTTTAGCTAAATGTGTCTCACTTGACAACATTGAAACAAATTCTGGACATGTACAGAAATGATGGGCTACATTTTGTCTACATCCCATTGCTTGTAAGGGGAAGTGAATGATAAGGAGAACAATCCAGGCCCTGCAGTATTTAATAATACTAATCCAACAACCACTGTGTGGGCAGGCCACAAGTCAAGGAACTGACAGAAGCACACTTTGGTGAAAACGTTGGTGAGCAATGTGTTGCAAATTATGTTCACTTGATTATGGTTAAAATTTACAATACACATAGAAGACAATCAAATAGAAGACACTGTACTCACAATATGCTTATTGGATCGTGCCTATACAGTTCTACAAAATATAAATTCTGTACAAAAAAATGTGTATTTGCCATTAACTGTTACAATGAGGTCAACTAATGTTCCAGGAAGAGTTTCGATTTTTGCGAGAATGTACATTCAATGCAACGTAATGCAATTTAATACATTGTTCATTATTTTCACTCTTGACACCAAACAATGCCCAATATATGTCTCTTAAATATTTACTTGCAGAAGCATTTTCCAATAATTTTCTTAAACTCATCAATAACTCATCAAGTTTAAACAATGTAAATCCTAACTGTGATGGTGTTTGGATATCTGATCTTATTTGACATAGATGTTGTAATTTTAAGTCGCCTTTTCCTCTTTAGTTCTAGTTTCAATTGAGAAGATAGGTGTACTTGTGTATATAGTGGGTCAAACACCGAAGACCACATTCCATCACGTTTAAAAGACTCTTCTCTATATTTGGAAATATGGTTAAACACGGTCTTTCATGCTTGATGTATTACATCACTGTTACTACAATTGTTGTTTGTGGCAGTTTTTAAAGACGTCAGAGCACAGCTTTGACATATTTTAAATTTAACTTCGAGGATTTGCATGGGATACTCCTTTCATTCGGAAGATACACTTTGGTCAGCATTTAAGCGCTTCAAAACCTATTATATTTACAATTGTCTTGCTTACAAACATGGACTGGTCCTTTCAAAATGAAAGGTGTACTGCACATGTCTTGATTTGTGGTTATCAAGCTGATATGCAACAAGTTCAGCACGACCAGGAATGTGATTACAGTGAATGAATGTGTGTTCAAGAAATTCTCCTAAAACAAATGATAACAGTTGCATTGTGTTCTTCAAATAACATTTAATTAACTTCCCACTATGAATAGCATGATAAAAAATATGTTATTATCTTATTGTATTTTAAAGCAGATCCAACCGATCAAAGTAGTATTGGGTTTGACAGAACAATTATAACACCTACAATGAGGGACATCTGTATCAGGTCATGTGAGCATAAGAACCTAGTAAACCAGAGTGCAGCACACTGAGCAATGCGTAACACTCCTTTAGACATAATTTTTATGTTTGTTATGTAGCATTTGACTTTTTATCAAGCTTCAGCCGATAAACCTGTACTGTATACTTTTCATGTGAGTTGCTGGAAGTTCTGTTACACAACTCTTTATACAACTGTATGCTAACAGCCACTTGAAGATTAATATTGAATCCAGAAACAAACATGGATGCACTCTTCTATCCAGAAATAATTATGCAAACTACTAGTCAATCATCAACATATACTTTTAACATCACAAGGCTCTTCATGTATCAAAAGAAGCATGCAAACTATATGAACATGTTTTTTTATATTGTGTTTACTGCATTTACAGTAAAATTTTACCACATTTTGCATCATCTTAAAGCTGGCAATCAACCAAAGAACCTACTTCCTGTATGCAGATTGATTATTCTTATTCCACGTGACAACATTACTTTCCAGTCATGACAAAACGTATTCAGAACTTCAGTGGAATCGACACCATTGACAAGGTGTCTATTTGGGACCAACTGTTGAATTCTCAGTTGCTGATTTTATTATGTAACTGCGGCTTAGATATTGCAGCAAACCCTCTTGGCAGTACATGCGCAAGTTAATTTGATATCTGTAAACAGTCTTCAATAAAATTAATAACAACTCACCTATGTTGATACCTAATAATCAATGTTACTTCATTTATTTAAATTTATACCCTTATCTTTCTAGTGATGGCCTATTCACTTGTAGTGCTTTAACTCCCGAATACTAACGTTTAAAACTAGCACTCCAATTGAATGAAATAAAAGTAAATCTAAGCCCACACAAGTACGCTTTGCGGACCTATTTTTTTTGAATGTCATGTTCTAACACAGTTTTGGTTTTTTTCCAAACCGTCTTCCGGACCACGTATATAAATGAAAGGGCGAATTGTTGTCATATTGTCATTCAGTAGCAATTCATCTCAGAGGATTGAACTATTGCAAGGTATAAGTAGCCTTTAATTTAAATGCGTTGAATCAAATGTTGAATTTACAATTTTGAAGTGTGGTTTCAACATGCAGCTTATTTTTGTGAACTATTGGGCATTCTGAGAGATTTAGTCCATAATAGCCTTGGATATGCAAATATTTCTTCCTTTTTCAGAAAGACTGACAATATGGCTTGTACCATGAAAAAGAGAGAAAAGAAAGAACAATATCATCGTTTGTGGTCGATGGCAACTAAGACCTGTTTGTTTCTGACTGTGAAAAACGATAAAGTTGAAAGTGTCAGGTGTAAAGAAAGTGCACGTAACGATGGTTCAGAAGAATCTAGTAAGTTACAGCTTTTCATGTCGATGAATTCGTTTCTTTCACTTGTTGTCTAGCAGCATGGTAAAGGTAAGGTAAAGTCTGCATGCGAGCCAACTGGCCCATCAGGCCGGAGCTTATCCCGGTTTCTGTAGCATGAAGCGACTAGGAGTATTTCTACTCCCCCCTGGATGAGATGCTAGTCCATCGCAGGGTTACCCCAAGCATTAAGTTCGCCGGTACCCATTTATACACCTGGGTGGAGAGAGGCACTGTGAGAGTAAAGTGTCTTGCCCAAGAACACAGCACAATGTCCCCGGCCAGGGCTCGAACCCGAACCGCTCGATCCGGAGACGAGCGCACTAACCATGAGGCCACCGCGCCTCCCAGCGTATTGGCAACGTACTTCATCATAAAATTCACAATTTTTGACTTGTGTGTAATAATTGACCTAGTGTTATGCGTAATCCATTGTTTTATCAATTCAATTCAATATGCCAGTCCAACACCATTTGCCTCTAATCTATCTGTAGACAAAGTGTCTATTGTGGTTAAACTTAAGTCGCACTCGAAGTGGCTGGACTGTACCACATTACTGGAACTTATACCGGTCTCCGTACACGGAAGTGCGGACAAAGGGTAATGTTACTTCCCCCGAAGGGAATGCTAATCCGTGGTAGGTTAGCCTCCAGCATGTTTCAACGTTTCTTTAACACATCGCCACTAGGGCACCGCCTCTCCTTCTCGTCTACTTGATACAGTTTGGTAGTATTGATCCGTCAAACTATTAAAACTGGAAACTGAAGGATACTGTTGCCGGAGCCACCTTAAATGTAAAAATTGCATATTAATCCTTTTATTTCGTGTTTTTGTCTTTTCTTTGACACAATTAAGGGAAACTGAAAGTTGAGGAAGCACAAGATACTCCTCCTTCCGCAATTTGTTGGCGGATTGTGTTTACACTAGGCACCAAGGATTACGCCCTGCATGTAGACAACAGCAACACTGTAACTACAGTGGAGGTGGGTTATGAATCTCGCTTTCTTCCGTGCATCCTCTTCACCAGACATTAGAGATCAACAAAAATGCTGATTTACGAGAGACAAAAATGCTGCTGTAAGTGAGAGAAAGTCCTCTTTTCTAGTCGCAGATCACAAAACATCATTCAAATGTGCTCTTTACATCTGCTTTACTTTATGATATATGTCAAAGCGTGAGGTCAACAAAAGCAAATTTTGTTGACACTGGCCTTCGGCCACGGCCTGCATGTACAAGATTACATATCTAATTAACAACTAGATATTGGACCGGAATGCTGATCATTTTCATTCTGGAAAATTGTGCTAATCGATTAAGGTTTAGGGAAGATCCGATATAATTGAGCTATTGAAATTATATTTGGCTCCGCAATAGGCATGCATTATCAAAACTACAAAATTAATTCTCTTGAAATGATGCTGAGTTCAGAATCGTTAAGTTCACTAAGTTAAGGGGCAAGACCCAAACACTTTGCTAAATTGCTGAACCGTATTTCATGGGGAAAAGTTGTTTTTTGTCTTGAAAGAAATGTCGGATTTGTCTGTGAACTATTTGACGCATTTGGGGGAGTGTTGATCTTCTAAAACACAACATGACCAATAACGACCATTGTGTCTCCTTTTTCTGTCAGAGGTTCCTGATGAAAATGCATTAAAAAAGGCAACCTGTTTTGTGCCAACAAAACCAGTTAAATCTCAACCATTCGCAGCATGGGAAGTGAAGTCCTCTGGCCCGAGCCAAGGGAAGTACATCGCTGTTGACGAGGAAGGACGCTTATCGGTTAGAGCATTTGATTTTACACCATGTCGCCTGGGCGCTACTTTTGTAATAATATAAGTATGCCCGGGGTGGGAAGAAAAACAAGACGGTTAAAATGTTAACAACTAAGCTTTATGAAAAATGAGCAGCTGGATACATTTCTAGATATTCGGTTTTGACTTTTTTGTTATTGAGATAAGAGAAAAAAAATGCATATCGTAACAGCTTCGAGATTGAAAATATATGGCTGTAATTAATATAATCATTTGAATTAAAGAGAAAGTGAGAGTTACAGTTGTTTGTATAGTAAAAGACAGTTATTGATCGAACGGAGGGGGGGGGGGGGGGGGGGAAGCATTGAATAAATTACCCAATCGAGAGGCTCGGTAACAGTCCCCGTTATTCATTGATATAAGGTAGTTTGACCTTTTAGGGCAAAACAATTTAACCAAAACAACCCCCGATTTATTTTTTCGTTGCAACGAAATATTTATACAGATACAGATAGATTTATGGAGTAGGACTAATTCAAACATATCAATTCGCTACTCCGAGTTTCATGCTTCTCGCAATCCTCAGGCAACTGTCACATATATATATAGATACGTGACATTAACACTTTCATGAAAACTGCAGGTACCAAGAGAAATAACATCAAACGCACTGATAACAGTCCAAAGGGTGAAAAACATATGCCATTTGGCCGAATTCAGAGTTGTTATGCATGGTTAAAGAGGAAAACAATATGTTTAAGTCACACTTAAACTTTTTTTTAGTTTTGAATATTGTCAAAATTACATTGACGCAAGCTCGAGACCAATAAAATATTCCGTTTTCCTTGTTTTGTGCCTATGTTCATGTCGACGGGTATCCTTACATATAATGCAATGAGACCTGCAGACGCTACGCGCGTTGGTCTTTGTTAAGCCTCTAAACGACCTCTAAAAGCCTGACTTTACAAAATTGTAATCAGGCTAGGTGAAACATTTGACTGGAAATTAAAAACAAAAACCCTTTTATAATATTTGGTCGCGATACGAGCCTTTTCTAATTCATGTTAGCATTTAAGCTTTTCTAACCTTTATGCAAATATAGATTTTCTTGCATTTTACAATTTTCAACATTTCTTCCAAGTTTCTCATTTACTTATTTGAGTTTAGGAATATTAGCATGGCCACTCCAAAACGTGCTCTCTTCATCGGGGCAATATTCTTCCTTGTTACTGCTACAATTAACGTCTCTCTATTACCCGTTCATAGCACTACAAACTGCCCCTCATCTACCACTGATTTTTTTGGAATTTCGCCGGAGAAGAACAGCTTTAAGTCCAATTCCTATTTCACCCGACAATCAACAACAATATGGCGGACCAAACGCTTGCTTGTGATAGCAAAGGTTAGAAGAACACAGCGTGCATGTGCATTGTATTGTAACTCTACATTGACTTTTCGACCGCTTCTCAAGCTGATCTTCGACATAGAACTCAATCCTGGTCCGACTGGTTCCTTTAACTGCTCGGTGAAGGCAAATACCAGAAACATCAACAACGTAAAGATTGCTCACCTTAATGTTCGCTCGCTGAAATGCCGGGATCACTTTTTACTTGTTAAAGAGACTATTTTATCAAACAAATTCGACGTGTTTACTATATCTGAATCTTGGCTAGATGCCTCTGTTTCAGATTTGGAGATTGAAGTGCCTCGTTATAACATCTACAGGGTCGATCGAAGCAACAAGACTGGCGGCGGGATCTGTGCATACGTCTTGAATACCTATCGTGCAGAATTAATGGGTGATATCTCTGACATTTCAACCACCGGTTTTCATCAGCTTTGGTTGAAAATACAGGTCAGGAATTTAAAGTCAATTATTATTTGCACTGTCTATAGACCTCCGGATACACCGCTAACCTGTTGGGAGAACGATTTAACAACAACTTTGATTTATGCGTTATCACTGGACAAGCCTGTGTACATAATGGGGGACTTAAACTGTAATCTTCTCAGCACCGATTGTAGAGAATCGAAATCTTTAACCAGTTTTTACGAGTCGTTTAACTTATCGCAATTAATTGCTGCTCCTACTAGAGTGACCGAATCGTCGCGGTCTCTTTTAGATGTTATTCTCGCTTCGCAAACCAAACAAGTTGTCAAGGCTGGTGTCATGGACAGCTTTATTAGTGACCACGACATGGTCTTTGCCGTCCTACATCTGAAAGTATCCCGACCTAAGACCACATATATTACAACTAGGAGTTTAAAAAACTACAATCCAGACGCTTTTCAGTTTGATATGTCCGGTGCACCCTGGTCTGTTGTGGAAGTATTTGACGACGTTGATGACAAATTACACGCATTTGATCTGTTGTTCAATGAAATTCTCGATCATCACGCTCCGATTAGATCAATTAAAGTTCGTGGAAAACCAAATCCCTGCATAACGGAGGAGATACGTGAACTTATGAAATCTAGGAATGTCTGGCGCAAAACAGCTCGTAGAACTAATGATCCACATGCCTGGTCTACCTATAAAAACCTTAAACACCAAGTCAGGAAGTCAATCAGAGCAGCGGAGAGTGAATTCATCAAAGATCAGATTCAAAACAACCCACGGAACACAAATTGTATTTGGAAGGCAATCCGGCTCTGCATCCCTAAAAGATCAGTCTCCCCTAAAGTTTACAGCAAAGAGGACAAGATCGTGGCGGATACTTTCAATAATTTTTTTGCGTCTGTTGGAAAATCAACCAATTCCAAAATAAAATCTTTGGCTGAAGAGAACAACTTCGACTTGAATAACAGCATCTTTACTCCTAGAATTTTTCCGACATCTGAGCAATTTACATTTCATTCTGTTGAATGTAAACAAGTCGAGGACATTATAAATGCAATGCCTTCTAATAAGGCTCCTGGGATTGATAAAGTGCCAACTCGAGTCATTAAAGACTGCCTGCCGATTATACTCCCTTTTGTTACATCAATCATCAATGCTTCTCTTTCATCTTCAACATTCCCAGGGATCTGGAAAACAGCCGAAATCACACCTATTCCCAAACAAGGCAATCACGAACTACCTAACAATAATAGACCAATTTCGCTACTACCTGTGTTGTCAAAGGTCTGTGAAAGAGTCGCTTATAATCAGTTTGTCACCTATTTGACAACAAAGAAGAGGCTGACGACAAAACAAAATGGAAGCAAAAAATGGCACTCTACTGAAACATCATTACTTCGCTCGACTGATGCATTTCTTAAAGGAATAGATAAAAAGAAATTAACTGCCTGTGTTCTCCTAGATATGAGCAAAGCGTTTGATAGTGTCGACCACCAAATACTGTTACGAAAACTACAAGACGTTGGCGCCTCAACTAGTGTGCTACAATGGTTTAACAGCTATCTCACAAATAGATAGCAAGTTGTACGAATTCACTCCACTGTTTCCAATCCAATACCAATTGAATATGGAGTACCTCAGGGTAGCATCCTGGGCCCTTTATTATTTAGTATATACGTTAATGATCTACCGGAAGCTCCACGGAATTGCTCTACTGAATGCTATGTAGATGATACAAAATTGTTTGTTTCTTTTCATTCATAAGACACCCAACGGATTGTTGAGGAGATGAACGAAGACCTCCTCGGTGTGCGCAACTGGTGCTTCAGAAATCGGCTATTACTAAATCCAGACAAGACGAAATTAATTGTTCTCGGGAGCCGACAGATGACTTCGAAGCTCCATGATTTTCGTTTGTCTTTGTTGGGAAAAGACATCTCCCCAGTACAATCAGCCAAAGATCTCGGCGTGATTTTGGATTCGAACTTGACATTTGATGATCATATTAAGACCATAGTATCGGAATGTATCGCACGCCTCGCGCAAATTAGCCGTGTCAAACATTGTCTTGACAGAACGTCGTTGTTAACCGTGATAAATGCCTTGGTTTTCAGTAAGTTGTACTACTGCTCGAACGTCTGGGCAAATACCACAGAGAAAAATATAAGGAAATTACAGGCTGTGCAGAACTACGCATGTCGAATCGTTAGTGGCGCGAGAAAGTACGATCATGTAACTCCCCACTTAAAAAGTTTGTCTTGGTTACCCGTTAAGGACCAACTATACTACCGCCAAGCTACCATGGCTTTTAAGTGCATTTCCGGACACGCCCCCAAATATCTGACGTCACAATTCATTACCCGCGAGCAAGTTACCAAGCGTACAACTAGGAGTGGCCAAAAGCTTGATATACCTTTTTTTAAAACAGCCTCAGGACAAAGAACATTTTATTACAGAACTATTGGACTTTGGAACAATTTAGACCCCTTTTTTAAAATCAAGCCGTTCAGTTCAAGTTTTTAAACGTATCTTAAAGAATAAGCTTTTAGACAATTTTGTAAATACTCCCTAAACTTCATTTATTTTTAATATTTTTCGCGACTACAAAGTTTAGATAATGTTGTAAATGTTTTTTAAATTTGACTAATTTTGATTGTGTAGTTATTAGTAACTTAGTAATTTAAGTAATTGTTCCTGAAAAGCCCCATTGGGGAGGTAACAATAAAGTATGTATGTATGTATGTATGTAAGTCCTGGCTTAGGCTTACAGGATGTAAGCAATTTCAAAAATGAAATTAGAGACTCGTAAATCCTGAAAAACGTCCCTGAAAATAAAAATGTCAAGCGTACATGTTTAAAAACAATAAAAAAGATCATAGCAATGACGATTTTTCATTTTCCAAAATTTTTTTTTTTTTTTTTTTTGCCCTTTTTCTCGTAAACGGTGCGGGTGTCGTTTAATATTTTCCTTACGCAAATTTTCACTGATATAAGATACACATAGTTTCAAATTTTGTGTTCAAGGTTACAAATGACTTTTATCACCTGACCCATACGGCCCCGCGAGCAATTTCCTTGGAAAACCATAAAAAAAAAGGTCCCGTATGAGGGCTGTACGCGTCAAAGTCATAGGGCCGGAAAAACACGTACGGCCCTACTAGGAAATCGATGCGAGTTAATGATAAAACAAGTTTGTCGATGCAATATTTTGTTCTCTTCAGAATGAGAGATGAAAGTGAACATTCTGAGAGCGAATTTTACTCTCCAGGCGAACTGTCCGATGCAGGACTGCTTCATTCTTCAACTCACTCCGAAAGCACAGAAAGAAAGTCAAATGAAGAAGTTCACAACTATCTCAGAAGCCAACAACAAGCAAACAGGCGGTCAAGAAAACAACTTTTCCGGCTGAACTGTCCTATAATTAACCTTTGGAATAAGCAAACAGTCTTGGGGTGAAACTTCTTTTAGTGGAAAGCATCAAAGAATTCATCGTGGGTCAAAAGCAAGAAAACCGGGAAGTCGCGAGGAAAACAAAGTTTACGATATGAAAGTTTTCTTGGAGTTTCCAGAGTTGTGAGAAGCGAAATCACAAACGTACTTTGTGTACAGTAGAATAAGTTGCCCCGCAGTTTCAACATCAGTGTTGTTTAATGAGACAAAAGGAGCAGTACGAGTACGGACACAAGCTCATTACAGTACAGTTCATCCAGATAATAAAACTCGCTTGTGTTTAATTTCCACTACACAACAAAGCTAGCAAAGTCAGCAAACCCAGGCACTGTTTGCGAGAGCCAACACCGGTGTCATTGATATTCAGTTGCTGGTACTGTCTTGTTCAAGAGAATCCCGGAGGTCGACAAATCGCTTGAAACGACGCCGACATTTTCTTGAGTCTTCGGACGAAGAAAATTTGTGAACAATTTCAGTGAAGCTTGAAGCGAACTTTTGTTACCCCCTAAGTTTTTGATGGTTTTGACATATTGTTGACAGCTTTATGTCAACTTTGTGTTGGTAAACAGGTTAGCCAATCCCGTTAGCATGAATTCTAATTGAGGACTGACATTGAAAAATGAGAAAACGAGTCGTGTTTTTCGATGAATTGTGTGTTTTTTGTTGGACGTGAAGAAATAAATGACAATTTTTTTTCGTAGAATCTTAAGAGTAAATGTCAGTAAAAAACCAAACAATATTGTAGTGTTTGTAAGGTACATTTCGGTGCATCATACATAATATACTTAAGCACGCAATGTAAGTTGGGAAGTTGATTATTAAAGCAGCATGGCGGACTTCTAGATTGGATTCGTGTGTCGTATCCGTTCATTGCAATAATCCAGTTCCATCAGTTGTAGAACGTGACATCTGGCGACGAGGATTGAAGTTGCAACTGCCCAGACCATGGCGTCAACAAAGATAGACGATTTGACGAGTGTAAAACCCTTCGACCCACATGGTGAACCTTCAGGCGTGGGAAAGCGATGGCAGCGTTGGTTGAAAAGTTTCTCGATGTATGCCGACAGCAAAGGCTTGCTCATCGAAGCGGATAAAGCGGATAATGAAATCCAGAGGAGAGCTTTACTCCTTCATTCTGCCGGCGAAGCTGTTCAAGAAATTTTCGAAACGTTGACTGACACAGGCCAGGCGAAAGATTAGGAAAAAGCGGTGAAGGCTTTGAACGATTACTTCATTCCAAAGGTAAACTCGACATACCAAAATCACCTGTTCCGCAGCATGGAACAACAGGACGGCGAAACTGTGGCTCAGTTCGTGACGCGATTGAGGCAAGTGGTCAAGGACTGTGACTACGGCGAACAAGCCGAAAACCAGATTCGTGATCAAGTCGTGCAGAGATGTAAATCACATGAATTAAGGAAGAAACTACTGGAAAAAGGTGAGAAATTAACCTTACAGCTGTTTCTTTCGACGGCAGCAAATCACGAGCGAGTTCAATCACAGCTGGAGAATATGGAAGGCCGAAAGGATGTGAATTTGGTCCGCGACAAGCAGGAAGACAAAGAGAAGGAGTCTGTAAAGCGAGCATGCTACAGATGTGGAAAAGTAAGACATTTCGGACGAGACTCTGAATGCCCTGCGAAAGGGAAAACTTGCTATAAGTGTGGAGGAGCTGACCATTTTGGTTCGCAGTGTAGAACGAAAACAGCCAAACCTCCCAAACCTAGACGGGAAGAGAAGACAAAAGGAAAGAAAAAGAAGAAGTCAGTAAGGTATGTGGGAAGTGAAAGAGATGAAGATGAGTATGCATTTACTGTGAATTCCGCTACATCTCCTGAGAAAATAGATGTGACTGTGGGCGGAGTTGTAGTTGCAATGCTGATCGATTCGGGTGCGAGCACCAATGTGATTGACAAAAACCTGTGGTCAAAGTTAAAGCAAGACAAGATTAAGTGTGTGTCGAGAAAGAGTGACAAGAAGCTTTATGCGTACGGCAGTAAACAGCCGCTGAACGTTCTAGGAACATTCTCAGCACTGGCAAGAGTAGAGGGGAAAGAAGTCGAAGCCGAATTTGTTGTTATTAATGGTGAAGGGGCGGCACTGCTTGGAAGAGAAACTGCCATACAGCTAGGCGTGTTGAAATTAGGAATCCGGATCTGCACTGTGACATCTAATGAGACGATCATGTCTGATTACAAAGAAATCTTTGAAGGTGTGGGAAAGTTAAAGAATTACCAAGTTAAGTTGCATGTGAATCCAGACGTACCTCCTGTGGCGCAACCAGTCAGGCGCACCCTATTTAGTCTTCGAGACAAGGTTAAAGAAAAGATTGAAGAACTGGTAGCCATGGACATAATTGAACCAGTAGAGGGCCCGACCCCGTGGGTTAGTCCAGTTGTAGTAGTCCCAAAGCAGAATGACGAAATACGCCTTTGTGTAGACATGCGAAGGGCTAATGAAGCCATTATCAGAGAACGTTATCCCATACCCACAGTGGACGAAGTGCTCCAAAACCTCAACCAAAGCACCGTGTTCAGTAAACTGGATTTAAAATGGGGTTATCACCAATTAGAACTCCATCCAGACTCCAGAAGTATCACAACGTTCACTACACATTGTGGTCTATACCAGTACAAGCGCCTTATGTTTGGGATAAGCTCAGCTCCAGAAGTGTACCAGCATGTCATTCAGCAATTATTACAAGGCTGTGAAGGTGTTGCCAACATCTCAGATGATATCATTATTCATGGGAAGAACACTGAAGAACATGACAGAAGATTGCAGCGAGTTTTGGAGAGGCTGAAAGAGAAGAATCTCACGTTGAATGCAGAGAAGTGCAGGTTCCACATGACCCAGATGGTGTTCATGGGACTGGTGTTAAGCGACAATGGTATTGGCCCTGCGGAAGACAAGGTAAAAGCGATCGTTGATGCAAGAGAACCGCAGAGTGCATCAGAAGTCAGAAGCTTTCTGGGACTGGCAAACTACAATGCTCGTTTCATTCCGGACTTTGCTACGGTCGCAGAGCCATTGCGCAGATTAACCAAAAAGGGTGTCCGTTTCGAGTTTGGAGAAGAGCAGAAGAACGCATTCAATGAGCTTAAGAGGAGGCTATCAAGTGCAGAAACTCTTGGTTACTTTGATAAAAATGCCAAGACACTAATCATAGCAGACGCAAGCCCGGTAGGCCTCGGTGCGATCCTCATCCAGGAGCAGCAAGGCAGGAAAAGAGTCATTAGTTACGCAAGCAAGAGTCTAAGCGATGTGGAAAAGCGTTATTCGCAAACGGAAAAAGAAGCCTTGGCTGTTGTATGGGCATGTGAACGATTCCATGTGTACCTTCACGGCATTGAATTTGAACTGTACACTGATCACAAACCGTTGGAAACAATCTACTCAAGCAGATCGAAGCCGTGTGCACGAATCGAAAGATGGATCTTGCGATTACAGCCATACAAGTTCCAAGTCAAATACCTACCTGGAGAGCAGAATATTGCCGATCCGTTGTCACGCTTACTGCATGCGAACGAGCAAGCAGAATCTTCATCAGCGCACAAGGTGTCAGATGAATTTGTCAGGTTTGTCGCAGTAACTGCCACTCCTCAAACGATGACAACACGTGAAATTGAAGAAGCCTCATCAAAGGACAGAGAGTTCGTGGAATTGCGTCAGCACATTAAAGATGGAAACTGGAAAGGTGATCAGCACAAGCAGTACATACCAGTATGTGGCGAACTGTGTGTTATTGGCAAGTTAATTCTTCGAGGTACCAGGATTGTCATTCCGAGCAAGTTGAGACCTCGAGTACTGAGCCTTGCCCATGAAGGACATCCAGGAATTGTCAGTATGAAGCAGAGATTGCGATCAAAGGTATGGTGGCCTGGGATTGACAAGGAAGCCGAGAAGTTTTGCAAAACCTGTCATGGCTGTCAGCTTGTAAGCAGTCCGGCAAACTCAGAGCCAATCAAGTCAACCCCATTACCAAGTAGCCCATGGCAAGATTTGGCTATAGACCTATTAGGCCCATTACCATCAGGAGAATCTGTCTTAGTCATCGTTGATTACTTCAGCAGATACTATGAAGTGGAAGTCGTGCGTTGGACAACATCAGAGAAAGTCATAGAGCGTTTGGAGAAAATCTTCGCCACACATGGACTACCTCAATCACTTCGAAGCGACAATGGTCCACAGTTCAGATCAGAAGTTTGGAGGATAACGGCATAGAACACAGGAAGACCACACCATTGTGGCCACAAGCGAACGGCGGAGTGGAAAGACAAAACAAGTCCCTCCTCAAGAGAATGAAAATAGCTCAAGCTGAGGGAAAAGAATGGAAGAAGGAAGTTCGCAAGTATTTGGTAGCATATAGGTCAACCCCTCATACTACCACAGGTGTGAGTCCAGCAGAACTCTTGTTTGGCAGGAAGATGCGTACTAAACTACCTGAATTGAGAGAGGAGAGTACAGAGAGTGAGATGCGAGACCGAGATGGCGAAATGAAAGCCAAAGCTAAACACTATGCAGACAAGAAGAGGAATTCCCAGGAGTCAGACCTAGCTCCAGGTGACAAAGTCTTAGTAAAACAAGAGCGCAAAAACAAGTTGTCAACACCATTTGCTTCTGAGCCTTATGATGTTGTAACCAAAACTGGGAACAGTGTTGTCGTTGAATCACCAGAAGGCATTCAACTTATGCGAAACACAACCCATGTAAAGAAGTACGAGGAAGCATCACAGAATCCGGAGGAAACAACTCCATTGTTTGATGTTGCTGATCCTGTAGAACCGGAAGCAGAACAAGAAAAACTGAGCAGCCCAGTTATGACGAGACCAACAAGGGCAAGGAAACTGCCGGAAAGATTTAAAGACTTTGTTATGACCTGAGCGTCGTTGTTAAGGACTCTGTTTTGACTTGAATGCTATTGTTAGAGACTTTGTTATGACTTGATGTCATTATTGACTGTTACGGTTCAAAAGAGGAGAATTAATAATTTTTATGGCCAGCCGTTTTGTGAGTTTAAGTCGTACTAGGTTTTTAGTTGACTTTCAATTGTGTTGACATTGCCCTAAGATCATAGTTGTTATACCAAAAAAGGAAGGGATGTAGTGTTTGTAAGGTACATTTCGGTGCATCATACATAATATACTTAAGCACGCAGTGTAAGTTGGGAAGTTGATTATTAAAGCAGCATGGCGGACTTCTAGATTGGATTGGTGTGTCGCGTCCGTTCATTGCAATAATCCAGTTCCATCGGTTGTGGAACGTGACTAATATGTTTACGCATAATGTTATTTATGTCGAGCCGTGACGGTCACGCAATGGTCCGTAGGTCTAGTTTGTGTCAAGTATCACCCCAGGGAAGAGAGGGGGCGTTCCCTCAAGGATAAAAGATATTTCTCTCGAGCAATTCGGCCTTCTTCCCTTGGCCCTCGTACCCTCGGTATCTCGCAAGGAAAAATTTTTCCCGTCCCCCCCCGCTCCCCATCCCCTGTTACCAGACATCGGATAGTTCGATTACATTTAGTAATGTGGACGCATCTTTTTCGCCCCACCTTTGCTGAACAATGGAAATCCTGTAGATGTGTTGCTACAATTTACGTGTCCTGGATCAAATTAAACTCGGCACATTTGTGGCCAAATTCATCCAATCCATGTGCTTAGTTTTATTGCGCATTCTTTAGCAAACTAGTGCGACTTCAAGCGGAGTTAGCTTTCCGTAGAGTCATACATCGATATACATCAAAGATTATTGAAAAAATCGCGGACACGGTCAAAAAACGATTTGGCTAATTTTTTCCTGTAGGTAGCCTCATAGTAAACAAACGGAAATGGGTTTAGATGTTTGAAATATGCACTTTAACGGGAATACACCGTTAAAAACTTTCGGGGGCTCAATTGCTCAAATTTCACCAAGCGCGATCCTGAAATTAAGCACTTTTCGGGCAGTTGTCATACGAAAAAAAATGTAACAGAAGGACTTTTCTAGCTATAGAAATGTAGAGATGGACTTGCTTTATTGATACCAAGTGATAGTTTTTGTCTCATGATATTCCTGGAGGAGCTACGTCTCTGTTAAGAGACGACATCTTCGGCCTTTTGAAATTAAGGCAAAAGTGGCCTAGAATAGCTTGGCAAAAATACATGTGGAAGTGTCTCAAAGTTTACAATAACACTACCAAGAAACCTTGAAAGATAGTTCTTTACGATTTGGGTTTTATTTCTTTGGGACCTTTACCTATCAAGAGATGACCACCGTCCGTATTTCGGTTGAATACTAGGACGCCATAATGAGATGCATAATAATAAAATTAAACGTGTTGCACACAAATAACTGTTTTGGTCAGTTATATCTTCACTGGCCGTTGAAATGACTAGAAAAATATTAAAATGTCTACAACTACACTTGATTTTCATATACCGAGACAGGAGAAACACATTTCGACTTTTCCTACCCTGTGAATGGCGCCATTGTTCTGCATAATTCTGCACACAAAAGGTTGAATTGTTGAATCGCACACGACAGGTTAAATTTGCCACACAGCCGTTAGTTTACGTTTGCTTCGCATCCAGTGAACATGAATTCGAGCATTTGCATCCTTTTACGCCTTCTGCACTCGCCAGTTTCGAATATACCGAAAATCGTCAACACAAACTGGAGGATATTCCACAAGCAGTGGCGAGCTCGAGTGACTGAAATGCGATACGTAGGACTCTGCTGGCACGCAACGGCCTCTTGTAAATTATACACGCACCTCCTTTTGTAATCAGCGGATCAGTTATTCGTGAAACGTACAGTGCTCAGTTACTTGGAAGTCCAGGTACACTGCTGGACTAATTGTGTGAGTCGTGCGATGTATGGCTTTCCCCTCTTCCGAAGTGAAATATCAGAAACATCCAGCCCAAGGTCGATGCACATGTCTCTTAGCCTATCCACTCTTAAAGTTGTGAGGGTACGTTTTTGTCCAAGTTCGCAGATGTTAAGATCGAAAGATACAATCGGATGCTGAATGAATTTTCAAAACTTCCCGTGGATCGCTTTTCCGTCTTCTTTGCTCCCCTATTTGAAATTGGTCAGTTAAGAATTCGGTCTGTTTCTTTGTAAAACGCACCTTTTTCTTAATTGTCTTCAGGGCCCAACCCATTGGAAGAGGCAACAAGGCGTCTCTCTTTATTTGGACAGTAACTTGAACGCTTGGAATTTGACTGCATCCCTCCGTCAGCTTGTAAGAATATTCTCTTTTAGCTCTATCGTAGAGAGTTTCCTGTTCGAGCATCATTTGGTGTTTTCCAGTATCTAGGTGTGTCTGGAGGTTTGCAAAGCGACTGTAAGCTTTTACAAATCCTTCCTCTGGACATGGGAAAAGCATGTCATCTGGCTTATTTTAACCAATACTGCTTCGATCTTGGTTTTCGTTTTCAGTTGAGAAATCTGCTTTGACACAGCTTTTCCTGATACGTCGGTGTCTCACAATCTTGAACGGCGGTGCGCCACCTGCATTCTGCGATGGGGGTCTAGGATTTCCAATTTTTCGGGCTGCTTCATGACTCCTTCGATCTTTCCCATAGCACTACTTTACCGGAACTCACATTGAATGCTCTCCACACTCGTACGCCGGTTTCGTCGTACTCAAAATTGTTGAGTAAGCTTATGCCATCCCATTTGATATTAAAGGTGCTTGACGGCTTGGCGGCAACATAGCTTGCTTTCACTCCTGTGGTTCCTTGGCCAGATTCAAGGGCTGTTTTGAGCTGTAAAGCGTTGATGACATCATTGCCTTCGTTTACGTACCTTCCAACGTCTCCTTTGATTGTTGCTGCTTTGCGATCACACATCTCCTTTCTACCTTGAGGGTCTGAGAGGTCGTTTCTTACAACAGCCACTCCTACGGCATAACCGGCCAGCTTAGCTGAGATGATTGAATTTCCGCTGTGATAACAGCCAGCATTATCTTGTTTGTAATAAGCCATTTCCAGGCCTGGAATTTCCTTTTTCGGGGTAGTGAGGCAGTCAAGCATTATCAAAGCCACAGTCACACTGTCTTGGGTGCAGTTGAAATACGTGAACAAGTGTCTGCGATTCAAGAAGTGCTCAGAACCGTCTGGCCGTCTTATGGTAACGCTAATGTGCAACGGCAATCCTCGCTTCGCAAACCAATCTGACTGTGTCTCTCGATATTTTCGGGGCGTATAATTCATTGCCCAGTCCTGGACTAACAGCACCGATCGGCTGGCAAGTTTGGCTAAAACTGAATGCTTTGCCTCAGCTCGGTGGACTGAACGTAGCTGATGGGCTTTCCAGCTGATGATATCACCCCTTGCCTGTTTGATGGCATGCAGCATGTCAGCTTGATCTTCTGCTGACGAGAGCGCAATTGAACACTCATCTTCTATGGTACGCATGACTCCCTCTATTTCATAACACTGCACACATGACTCATTGTGCATGTGGAGATGGTCTCAGGAGCCCCAAAATTCTGCATTGCTTGGGTCACTTAGTGCATAAATTCGACAATGATCGGGAACCTCTGAGGCCTCCATCGCATGTAACTAAAAAAAAAGTAAAATGACAACCGCGTGATTAGTGCATATTTGCAAAGCAACGCATGCGCATCGACATTTCAAAAAGATTACTTAAACGATTCTCAGCGTTGTATACGTGTGTGTAAGCATATAACAGTGAATTGTAAACTCTTGTTTCATGAATTAAGCATCAAAAAGACTTGGAAAGAAAGAAAGAGGTAGCCGTGTATCATGGTAAGAAGTCTACTACATCACTTCCGCAAAAGCAACGCATAATTATAGAATATGCCCCCACCTTGTAGTCGCCCTTTAGGTACTGCTTCGGCACACGAAGTTACTGCCTAATTTCCCTCGCCCATTGCTGAGTCTTGCCACAGTCAACAAGCTTGTCTACGAGTTTCTCTAAATGATCAAATGCTTCCGCTCCTTGTGCTGAAAAGTTGTCAAATCCTTGCAGAGACTTGCGAACAGATGAAGTACACACGGCCAAAACTCTCTGTAGGGTTCTCTTACTCATAGGCTCAAAGTTGGTTTCACAGCAGTATTGTTGATACTGCTGGACAATGCGCTCTGGTATCATTGTTCTGTTTACATTGGGTGTTTTTATGATCTCGCCAGTTCACAATTTCAGAAGTTTTTCCCCAAAAGGAACATCTTGAATTGTGTGTAGACTCGTTAGAAAGAAACAAAATGGTCTAATTTTACAGGTTCCATCTCATTCTCTTTTTCTCCTGGTCTGGAAGAGGAGCAGCTCATCCATGTAACATCCTGTGGCGTCGGGCAATGTTGTAGCGATAGCTAGTAACGGCTGGAATAAACTCTCTCATCTCCTTAAGGGATAACTTATCTGTTATCAAAGGGAGTATTTGTCGTCTTGTGCTCCAATGTTACGCGTTCAAGTAGCTCTCAGCAAATGCACTAAGAAGCTTTCTCTTCTGCCTTCGACCACTACCAGACTCTCTCTGCTCACGGCATGACGATCACAAAGCTCCGTCAACAGTTCTTGCGAATTCTCAGGCGCCAGGGCATCAAGCAATGCAGATATACATTGTTGAGCTCTCCGTAGATATCTGCGTTTAGTACGCTCGTGCGCTGTATTCCATGGCACTGATAACGTGTAACGTACTGGACTGACGTCTCGAAGCTGTATGAAGCGATTTAGCTGCACCTGGGACTCGTTATCTAGACTAGAGCCTTCATCACTCTCTTCAGAATCTTCTTGCCGAACAAAAAGGCTCTGCCGTCTGGATGTTGAACCTTCTGACAATGATTCATCACCAACAGTTACAGGACAAGTAATGGCTGGAATATCAGAGTCACTCGCTTGTTCATCAACCTGACGAAAAAGTGAACACATTGCTTTGAATGGCTTCAAAATGAGATCAACCGAATGCACGGGCGGAGTGTCGTGTATAAAAGCGCAAGTCGCATGCGAGCTGGAAAGTAATTGTCGATAGTTGATATAATTCACTGGTAACCTATCCTGGTATCTTTATCCAGTTACTACTCAGTATTATTTTCCATTTGGAACATTTAGAAAAAATGTTGAGAAGCCATATATTAATTTAAAACCTTTATTATTTGGCTGTATTCTGGGATGTGACTGGCTATCCGGGCAGGGCACGCCTTTCCAATTCTTGTGCCATGTATGGTTTTGCCCAGTCGTTGACGTGCGGCAATGGTGGCGTTTTGAGCATGCGCATGCAAGTTATCCTGGACACGCCCTTCTCCCGCGTGGGTCGAACCCCTGAACAGGGCGGAGAAGGGAAAATTCAGAAAATGCGTTAAGGTTTTCCCCTTCCAGTAACTATATTGGAGAGAAATTTTTCATAAACACTTTGAGGAAACTCACCAAACTTAGACCACGTAGACCTTCTGTGATGTCTTCCGCACCTCCTGAGGCACCTAAGTCCTGCGATTCTAACTGATTTTTTGTTTTTGCCAGGGGCTGTAGACATCGAGAGAGAAAGAATAATTAATTATTTTCTACTTTACACATCCCCCTTGAACCAATAGCTCTGAATGTGGCAAAAGAACAAAACTAGCCCAGGCAAAAGCCCCACAAACCTCAAATTGATTACGCATTCTATATTTTACCTTGTCACAAGTCATTCTTTTACGTTCCTTTCCTTTTTTCCGAGCATTGTTGGAAGGAATTCTAATATCTGTGAATATTTCAATTCGAGTGTTCCCCACGCCATTAATTACTTTTGAATAAGTCTTGAAAGAGGTGAAAATGCTGAGCAAACGTCAGTGTTTGAAAAAGATTCCGACGTAAAAATATTTGCAAAAATCCTGGAAACTCGTGAGACATGAAAATAATTTTGCTGTTAAACTTGGCGTTATTTTACGCGGCGGTGAAGTGATTTGAAGTTAGGATATGAAGTCTGTGATTCCCGCCAAGTACCCTGCGTGAAATGAGAAGCTATACGGATGTATATCCTTGCATAAAGTGAGAATAAACATTGTAATCGCTTACCTGATCCGACGGGTACGAGGTTTTTCGTAAGTTCGAAAATTTGTATTGAGTGCTGCAAAGTAATTCCCCTTTCTGCTGCGGGTACTTTTTCAGATTTCTTTTTGTGACCGGAGACATCCCAAGGCACAGAACATAATCTACTAGTTCTTCTCCATCCGATTCCAAGGTTTGATCGATGTAACGGGCAAACGGTCATTTCCGAAAAATTGACGGGCTTCACGAAAATCCCGCTTCTTGCTAAGATAAGTGCTATCTCTGTCTCAACACCTGAAAACTGTAAAAAACGCTTGTGGCTTCTGATATCCTTGCTGTACGATGACAGCGATACTGTCTGAGTGGACGGATGCCTTGCGCGTTCCTCTGTACCACAAACGCCACCAACAATGTCAAGGAAAGAACAAGACATTTTTTTTTTTCTACTGGAGTTAAAGCAGCCGTTATCTTTATTCCTATCACCGACGATTATTACGCTTTTGCTTTTCGTTTACTTTCGTTAACTGGTTACATTTGTTTCCCGTGGGAAAATTAAATCGTTATTTTCGTTCCATAAAGTTTTTACTGTACGTTTTAAATTTGTGACATTTGTAAAGTCTGTTTCTTTGTTGTATTTTTCTGTTCATGACGGCAATATATTTGTTTAGATTTTATTCGTGAGGCAGAATGTATTGTTAGTTGATCTCGTTACGTGACAGATTATCACATGTCACGCAGTCGACACGCAGACAGGAACCTGAGCAAATCGCTAGCGTTGCCTGCCGTGTTGTACGGGATCTTTTATGTGTGGGAAGTCAAAAAAGCCAAAATTAGGATCAAATTAGACTAACCGAAACTGTGTTGCGAGACGCAAGTAACTTTTAGAGTTTACTCATCACCGGCTCAGTGGCTTCAATCAGCCGGTCGGCCCCCTTTACACCAACTTGCAGAGAACAGTATTTCGAAAGTATCTTCCAAGCGGCATTATAAGGGTCTATAAAAGATTTCTAAGGTAAGGAAGTATTGATGTCAAAGCATACATAACAAGCTAAGTGCGGCTGCGACTCAAACAATGTTTTGCTTGTGTCACTGCAATGTTGATTTTGTTCATTTCAATATGGCGCCATTTACAATTTTACCGAAGTTTGGTTGGTTGTTGTATTAAAACAGTAGAAGATACCAGAAAAGTGAAAGGATGAATTTGAAGACCCACCTTATAAGCCCTCGTGATAGTATTGCTGGAAATTTTGAGACACTACCACATGCATTTTTGCCACAATATATTAGGCCAGGTTTGACGTGAACTAAAAATGGCGAAGACGTCTTCTGGTAATTAACCCGTGGTTTCATCAGGAAGGACACGATACAAAAAATATCAGTATATCTTGGTAAAGGAAGGCCAACTGTATATATTTATGGCTAGAGAAGTCCTGCTGTCGCATTTTAGCTCATCTAAGGACAGCCTGAAAACTGCATAATTTCGAGCTCGCACGCACTCATTTTCGATCATGTAGTTCATAACGGTTTATTCCCGTCAAAATGAATATTTACACAAATTAACCTCTTTTCACTTTAGCTAGTGCCTATAGCTACATGTAGACAAAAAAATGGGACGAAACGAATTTTTGACCATGTCCGCGATTTTGTTATTCTTCTTTGACTCTTAGAGACATCCACTCTTAATTGTAGTTGTTCCACGCGCGGTCGTCTGATGTTATGTAATCGCGTCCTCTTTACGTTCAAACAGAATTTTCAAAATTTTCAGGTCATATTATAAAATGCTTATTGACTGAGTTAGGTCGGGCCGAACGGGAAAATATTTGGCTCTCGGTCAGGACGTCCTGAGCGAGAGCAAAATATTTTCCCGTCCCGCCCTCCCACTCAGTCAATAAGTACATATTACTGCAACTACTTCAAGATCGAGATTGCTAAAACTATATGAGGAGGAGGAGACAGGAGTAAGTGTGCAACCGTGTCTAGAAATTCTTTTAATATGAAGGCGGTTAAGAATATCTGGTAGTGATTTGCAACACCATCAGTGTGAACTAGTGTTGTTCTCGAATTAACCTTGTATGTTGGGCGGGAAAAACAAACTTTTTTAGACGAGGCAACTTGACCTTTGCATATAAGGAGTGAGGGAGGCGACTATCGAGCTCGAGGTACAGGTTGCTACCAGTGACGGAAATCCGGTCGTCTTTGACATCTTGTTTAGTATTTACTAGACATGAAGGCCAAATTATACCTTCCACAAATTGCAGATCACGTAATTAAAACTGCAATTACCGGCAACCTTACTTCAGTTGCTGTCAGGGTGCATAGAATCAAACTGTGATGCATGTTAGTTAAGATTCTCTTAACCATAGCCTTCACTAGATATAACGCCGCGCGAACTTCCACAGGCGGAGAACCCGTGTTTCAAAAGAGGTGGAGTTTGAGGTCCTTTTTATTAGCCCTTTTTACAGGCAAAATCTATGCAACGTAATTTTCGCGTATTAGAAGATCTTGTTTTCTTTGACTTGTGGATTCCGGATTTCCCGAATCCGATTTATGTGTTTTACGGTTGTCGCGTTGAAGGATTCATCGCACGCAAAAATCGCATTCACATCGATGCTGTCACTTTTGCGCTACTCACCAGTCTTCTCTTGGCAGTGTGAGCTTGGCAAGAGCCGCGCTCTTGTTGGAGCCAGGTTGATCAAAGGTCATCAAAGTATCCACCCGAAACAATCACCACTAAACCCTTACTGGATAATGTTTAATCCAATGTATGGCGTTATCCACCTTTTGCACAACCAGGCCGAATGTATAGCTGGTGGGGAGGGGGGGGGGGGGGGTGCTGTTCAAAACTAGTTATGTTTTACAGGCAGTATATATATTTATTAAGCACTGCTGAAGTTAATTTTTTCTTTCGTCACTCTAAAAATCAATAATTCCGAATTCCGGATTCCCGACTCCGTTTTCCGATTTCCGATTTCCGGATTCCGGTTTCCGGTTTCCGGTTTCCGGATTCCGGTTTCCGGATTCCAGTTTCCGGATTCTGTGTTTTAGGGTTGCCCGTTATTAGCAGTTAAAGTTAAAACTGCTGCTTAAGTTATCATTAAGGATTATTATTATTGCTATGGTTAGCAGTTGTGTCACGAGAATGGTAACAAATCGTTCGCCAAGGCTGCGTTGTTTTGGCTCGTCACCCACTCCTCCTCAACGAACGTTCCTTGTGAGGGATGCTTAACAATAAAAACGAACTTCATTAGGAATGGAAAAGAAAAAGCACAAGAACAAATGACAAACACATCATGCACATACGCAGCAAGTTGAAACGCTCGTGCACTGTTTCGGTTCCACGACCTGGCACTGAGAAAAAGAACACACCAAGGGCTGTGAAACAACAAAATATGAGTCATTTTCTTTCTAAATTAAAGTTATTTTATTTTACTTATCAATCCATTGTGGTTAGAGACAAAGTTTAAGAGTGATGAATGAAAAACGGCTAGGAAAAATGTCGGTGACCATATCTTGTTTTCTTGAGGCGCTTGATCATCAGAGGAACTGATTTTATACAAGAAAGGTTTCCATCAATTATCAGTATTTACGATATCAAGACATTTTTAATACAATTTATATACACTACTGCTAAATGAATATGACAAATTTTATCGATGAAACCTTTGAGGTTAGAAATAAAGTTTAAGAATGCTGAAACCTGAGGCTCTTGATCTTAACAGGAACTGACTATGTACATGCGGGCTTCCATCAATTTATCATAAAGTATTTACTTTACAGTGATATAATTGACACAACATTTATATACACTACTGCTAGGAAAATATGATTTATTCTACAAATCAAACCCTTGTGGTAATGGACAAACTTTGTGAACACCGAATGAAAAAATACGAGGCAAAATGCCTGGGACCATACTGATCTTCAGAGGAACTGCAGAAGTTACTAAACAAACAATTCATTGAAAAACAATTTACTCACATTACTGTCAACTGAATAATTCCTATGCAACGTGAATTAAATTTCAGTAGTTTCTTTCTACTAGAGAAAAAGTGACGATTTCAAGATATGCCGGGTTCTCTTATCTTAACCAAATGTTTTGTCCTTATCGAAACTAAGGAAACTACAGCGTCCACGTTATTTTACAAAACAGTAACATCTCTCTCTCTCTCTCTCTTATAAGGTCTCTGAGTCATCAGTGATGTCATCATGTTGCACATTCACGTACGATTTCTGAAAGAAAAAAAAAAACAAAAAAAAAACCAAAATACATGAAAGGCTTATTATCATCTAGAACCAAGTCGTTTGTGGATAAGTATTAGGGAGTTTAAGTAACTATAGCAACGACGCCGACGCCGAGGACAACGTCAAGTTAAAAAATGAATTTACATTTTACCTATGCATCTCGGGATAATCTAATGTCATTAATATTTTAGTTTGTCTCTCTTTCTCGAAACTGAAAATATACATTTCAAAAATTCTCCGTCGAGGTTCACGTTCTCCACACAACATAGAATTTGGTCATTTCATATCAGGGATCTTTCGCAAACCACGACGGTAACAGCGACGAAAATGTCATCAAACTAAAGGGTTAATGAGCCACAAAATAGCTGTACACGTGCGTTATAAATCTTTGTGCATTTCTTTGCAGTTCTCTGCAAAACAACAGCATGAAACGACTAACTTCTCCGTACTTTGGAGAACGTGAACTGCACTGGCTAATTTTTTCGTTTCTTCCTTTGGAAATAAATGTCGCCATTGCATATTTTGCCTGAGCAAGTTTTTAGACCGATAGGCGTACTGAACAAATCTACGTGGTTGCGACATTGGAAGGTAAAATTTAAACCCAATTTTTATAAGGCGTTGTCCTCGGCATCCCTGTCGTCATTGCTAAAGCTCCCTATTGTTGTTTTGATAATGAAGAGGACAGCAAAGAAATCCACCAAGAATTATAATGCACGTGCACGCCATTGTAATCCTCATTAAACCATTTTCCCGTTGTCTTTGTCATTGTGTGTGTGTGTTCTTTTTTTACTGAAAATAACCTGCTTATATCGACATAGTAGAGGTTGACACGGCAATCACAAAGCAAATAAATTTTTTCGCTTTGTATATTAGAATGTGTTTGTATGCATCGCCTGCATATCCAGAATAATGGAATAAGAGTGTCAAAAGTCCGCACTGGGATTCCACATGGGCTCGGCTGACACGCCAAACACAAAGAAAAAAATATTTGTTGGCTGCAAATATCGGACTGTGTTTTTATTTATCGGCTTTATATGCAGACAAATAGAGATTATAGACGCCGAAAACACGGACTGAGATTTCTAATTTCGTAAAGTATAATTGTTACAGTTACTGTAACAAGTATACAAGCGACACATACCTTAAATATCCTTAAGAGACATTTGATCCGTTTTGTTATGTCTTCAAAAGTAGGCCTCATCAAGGGGTTTTCCATCCAACAGCTTTGCATAAGTGCATATCTGTAAACAAAATAAGATAATACTTTTACATCACATCACATCATTTGACAAGAAACGAGATGTCCTGACATTGCATAAAATATCATTTAATGGCATTGTATTATAGTGCATTAGCTCGGAAGAAGGAGGAATGTGGGCGGGGAACATAAACGCCGGCGAAAAAAAGACATCAAATGTGGAACATAGATTATGTCGTCGTCCATGAAGAAGCTTTTCACAATAAATGTAGTGTACTTTGTATTTTATTATCATTCATGTTTGGAGAATTTGGAAAAAGGTCAAGTTAAACGCTAGCTCTTTCTGCGAGGTTTTTCTGCAGTACTAGGAGACGATAGGCCCGAGTTCTTGAAAGTGCGGGCCAAACACAAAGGTCAGCAGTTAATAATTTGAAATAATTGTGGCAGCAGATTACTGAACTTACAGTTCCTCAGTGCAATGGTCGGGACGAGGCATCCGTCTTCCCGAGCAGAGGAAACTTACAAGAGCCCGTGGTGTTGCTATACCAGGGTAGGGGACCTGACCTGATAAGGGGATGAAATAAGGTCAGCTTCGATGCATGGATAAGTATTAGAAATTTGAATAAGTTGAATCCAGTGTAAAGAGAACTCGAACGAATAAATTCAAAATATACACATATTAAAAAAATAAAAAAATAAATAAAAAATGAAAAAAGCGAAGCACAATTATCATTTTGATCGGTTCTGAACACGAGGCCTAGTTACCAGTTAATCGAATCAAGAGCGGAATGCCAACAGTTAGAATTTGAAGCGCGTGTCGATTCCTTTTGTGAGTTGCCAGAGGTCTTCGTTCAGGTTTGCAATCAGTTACATATCATCAACTACCTTTGAAAATCTCGAGCAGTAAATTGAATTGTACTTTTGTCATTTCCACGTACATAAAAATGTTAACAGACTTACCAAAGGTGGTAATTTCCCATAAGACAATACCAAAAGACCATCTGAAAACAAAAAAACAAACAAACAAACAAACAAAAAAAGATAAGAATTAAGAAGGCTAACTCACAAGTCTACTCAGACTGTGTGGAATTTTGAATTTTGTTGTTTAAAACAATGTTTCAGCTTTATTCCTGTAACTTTCACATTTTTATTCAGCTCTTTTTTTTCTTTTTTTTTTTATCAGTTTTGAGAATTATTGAGCCATTTCTATGGTTTCCTAACATTTAATAGAATTTCTAAGCTAATCCAAGATATGACAGATATTAGAAAATGACGGCGTCATTTCCGCGTCATTTGACGTCATTATTACATGTTATGGACCTTAAAAGAAATGTTTTTTGTACTCCCTATAAATCATTCAAGTTTCATCGTAATGGCTTCAATTCACTAGGAGTTACAGGAGAAAAACCTCAAAAGCCCCTCGAGCTTTGAACGATAGCGGAGTAAGACGACCAAATCCTGCCCCTACTGAACAATGTGTTCTTATTTATTGTTTTTATTGGTTGGAAGTCAATACATACACCGAATGCATCAATTGCAAGATTCTTATGTAAAACATAAAATTCAGACTAAGTTTCCCCCAGGTGTTGTCCTGGATGTTGCTATCCTCGTTGCAGAAGGTTGACAAAAGACGTGACAATTTTAAAACAAGCAAGAAAGCTCACTTATTCGAATTTGACGCACACAGCATGATTCTGTTACTTACACGTCACTCTGTGATGTATAGACTAGATATCTCAATGATTCTAAAGACAGCCATCTCCAGGGGACCTTACCCTGTTGAAGAAAATGTACTCAGGTATTACTAACTGATATGAAAGTAAATGAATACACCCTAGTTTGATTTCTGATGATAAAATGTATTGGCTTATTGAATGAAACATATATTGCATGACCCGGGGAAAATAGCTTTCGCCGGTATACATCGAACCGAAACCTGCTTTCCATGGATATAATATGAGATATGTTGATTTATTGCAATTTTCAACGTAATTATAAGGTTAATATCAGTAACATACAGGAACTACAGATTACGTCTGTTTAAAAGTAGACTCGTCAATATTCATTTTCCGCTTTTTAGCTTTTTAGTCTTTTTAGAGTAAATTACAGTTTACTGACAAAGACCAATTCCACCTATTTTTTGAAAAAAAAAAAACAACAACAACGTTTGGTATTCTTTGTTTAAATACTCGCACTGCCCATACCGAACCATTCGACTCATTCACCCGCGTTTTTTCCCTGCGCTTGACAACAGAGACATGCAATTTCTTTGCGTTTTTGCGTTCATTCTGTGGTGCAAAGTAGCCGTGTTTTTTTTGGTCTGACGGCAGCGTGTTCGGCGTCTATCCTGCACTTACATTGGACGTCTTGTTGTATATGCCACGATCTGAGATATCTCTTGCCAATCCAAAGTCTCCAAGTTTAGCAACTTTATTTTCGTCAATAAGGACATTTCTTGCTGCTAAGTCGCCATGAATACACTGTAGAAAAAAGCACATGAGGCGTTTCCATAAATTCTGGAACATGCAAAATAACCTAGCTCAAAACAGCAGCAACTAGTAAAATGAAGTTATGATATTCTTTTATGAAGTCAAAAGGTCGCCATTATGACGAAGCGAGCAACTTTGAGTCGTCATGATTACAAAATAACTTCATACGAAATGAAGGTACAGGAAAATTCCACAACTGAATGACCAATTTTGTCCTCAACAAGAAGCAATTTTTTGCATTATACTATTCAAGACAGCTTCCGTTTCAGTGAAACTATATTTACATACACTTAGACATTTATTGACAATTTGTTGCAAATCGGAGAAGATGAAATGCATTTCCTTTCTTGGCATTTGACGCATCAAAACTTGGCGATGTTTTCTTGTAGAGCCAGAACAAGACACTTCGGAACTATATTTTCATAGTACAAGTACACTGTACACGATGTATCACGCACCTTCTTGCTTTCCAAGTGTTGCATTCCTGAGGCGATCTGCAGAGCAATTTTTATCAGGTCCCGATCATTCAGCGCACATTTGATATTCTCGTACTTGCCGTGCTCACCAGGGGCAGGCTTGGAAGTCAACAAACTTTCAAGGGTTCCTCCGGGAATCAAATCAGTGACCAGAAGAATATTTTCTAACCAAATAAAAAATAGCGGTTGGCTTTATTTAGCCTGGCCTTCTTTAAGACTCGTGAGACGGGTCTCCGTATATTTTGAACAGTATCCAAGTTTCATGAATATTTAGTCATAAATCAGCGCGGACACTTTCTCGCTGTCCCGGTGCCCCGCTCCCTTCGAATAAACTTCTCTTCTCCGAATAAAGCGCGAATGGAAAACCGCACAGACCTAAATCTTGACGACGGTGTCTATAAATCAATCATCTGCCGTGTGCCAGATTCTTTATTTTAATATTTGATTGCTCGACAGTGAAACCACCATAAGAGTTTAAGCATTTTTATTCTACTTTTGTTTTGTACATTTTAGGATTAGTCCAGTCAAGTAGCAGCCAAATGGATTATGCGCTGGCGTAAAAGCCCTGGGTGCGAGCCCTGCCTGGGGCCATTCTGTTGTGTACTTGGGTCAGACACCTGTGCCTCTCTTAGTAACTCTGCGATGGACTACCACCTCATCCAGGGGCTCAGTAGAAACAATCCTTGTCACATCATTCTACAGAATGACGTGACAAAAACCGGATTTATAAACGTTCGCCGGATGGGCTTAGCTCGAACAGATACTTAACCCCTCTGCATCCTACCGAGTCAAAGCTGAAGGGCAAAGGAACTGAAACGTTACAAAAATGAAATGGAAATTTAAGTTTGTCCTGGAGTAGCTTAATCGTGCTTTGAACATCCTGGCACTAGTATAAAATCATTCAATAACTGCCAGGTGACTGGAAACGTAGAGATAACTCATGTTATTATCAAGTTTTATTAGCTTATGGTCACGTGATGATTTC
This sequence comes from Orbicella faveolata, assembly GCF_042242905.1. NCBI lineage: Eukaryota > Metazoa > Cnidaria > Anthozoa > Scleractinia > Merulinidae > Orbicella > Orbicella faveolata. The sequence continues at coordinate 9,118,286 of NW_028301547.1, read as the reverse complement.
TTGGCAACTTACCACCCTGAGTACATGCGCCAACCAAGTTGACTATATTAGGATGCCGTCCAGCCCGCTTCAAAATCTGTATTTCACTGAGAAGGGCAACTTTCTCAGTCTTATTAGCCGTGTCTATGCATTCACAAAAAAGAAAGGTAAACTTGTTTAGTAATTCACTCACCATTCTCAAATAGGCCCCCTCCGAGTCACCTTGTGCCCTGGTATCAAAACCAGTCTTTGGGCAAAACCATTCATACGGAAAGATGTTCCACCCACAAGTTTATTTTCATGCAAATCAAACTCATTTTCACTTGAAAGGTTTGGCACGAAGACTCGTTTTGAAACAGAGATACAAGGGACCTCGGAAATGGTTTATTTTAGATTAATAGAGGCGGTATACACATAGCGAAATACATGATGCGTTTAAGAGCCCTTAGGTGATCTTAAATTTGATTTCCATTTTTTTTTCCACAAATATTTACAGCTAAGGTAAGTTAAATTCGTACAGGGTGATTTTGTGATCATCCGGGTGAGGTAAGTTCTGAAAAGAACCGTTATTGCTGACTAACTTTTAGACAACCCGAAAGGAAGTCATCTTTAGAGTAAAGTCTGGTCAAGTCTGGTCCGATGAAACTGATTGGTTAGTTGAGGCGTGATGGTATAGATTAAAAATATGATAAAAATAGTCATGAGAACCAGACGATTTTGTCTTGTGCTGACTGAGATGCAGTATAACCAACGCAAGGAGTGAATTCACTATCTACATACATACCTTTCAACTGTTTCACTGCTACATCAATGACTTTCGTATCCTTACAATGATAGCGTCCTTTATAAACAATTCCAAATTCCCCTTCTCCAAGCACTTCATCTCGGACTTCAAGTCTTTTTAGGTCGATTTCATAGTCTTCCTCGATCTCTTGGGAATTGCTAGAAGAACGTTCATTATATTTTGTGCCCTGTTTAGTTTTTTTGGTAGGCTTTGGAGGTCTGGGAGGCGTGGCCTCAAAGTCCGGTGTTGGCAGCAACTCTCTAACTTTTGGGGGCTCATGGGCAGGTGAAAAGCCAACACCTAAAGCACCTAGCTTTGGCTTTGTTTCAGCTTCTGGTTCACTCATGGAGCCACGTGAAGGCAATAACCCAGGTTCCTTTTCAGTCTCTTGCCGAACTACAATAAGATTAGTGTTCTTTTCAATTTCCAAGGGTATGTCTTGTCCTTCAAGGATGTTGCCTCTATCTCCACTACCTGGCGTCTGAAAATTAGGATTCTGGGTTTCTGACTGCAACATACCCAAACAGGTCACATTTTGTTCCGAATTTTCTTCCATTCTTTGACTCTCCTTTTCAATTTGTGGAATCGGAGGCAGTGGTCTTGCTTGAGGAGGCTTCTTGACTTGACTTTCAACACCTAATAAGGGGTTTTCCTCAGGACTGTGTCGTGACAGTGGCACCTCCTCGTGTTCTTGGGGTGCTGGATTGTTGTCGATATAATCGTAGATGTTTTTGAGTTGGTCTTCCTCTTGTATCTGCCCGGTGAATTTAACGCCCTGCTCAGGGTCTTTGTTATCATATGTCTAGAAAGAATAGTAAAAATACGTCACTGTACGTGTCTAAAACTATTGTCTTCACGGAAGGAAACTATGTAACAAAATATGCAAAACGTGGACCCAGGGGTGGGGCTGTTCAGATGCATTGGTGATCGAGGGGTGTAATTCTATTAGACAAAAACGTACACATCAAACAGCCCAGAAAGTGACCAAACACCTTTCTGTTTTTTGCTCTATAACGTGACGAGAAACGCAGAACGTGACCTACTTATGAATAAATGCCTAACACAGGAAAATACAGTGAATAAAAGCGCTTGAGGGTACATATTACGGGACAAGCAGATTTTCTGCAAAAAATGTCTTCTTTCTAATCTTGCCCGTATCTACATATCCTTTGTCGGGATGATTCCACGCTCACCAGAAAAAAGAACATCGAAATTCCTCTATTTTCTTGTTGTTACACCTTTGTGTTACACATTTTAGAAGTCTCTGTTTTTTTTTTTTTTTTGTCAAACGTTAGTATGCTAAGATTTACAGACAGTGTTCTGACTTTAGTAGATAAACACGTTTAAGTACGGCATCTTGTTGATTTTTTCACCGCTGAGAAATATGACAGAAACAATGTACTGTCATATTTTAAACTACCTGATTACGAAGACATCGCCCTCTGAAGTATTGCCAAAATACACTGACACCCCCGAAAAACATAATGGCAACGGACAAAGGCACAATGATGGCTGTGATCTCGACATTTTTCCTTTTACTTGTTGCTAATGGCCCTAAAAAACAAAATTAAAGATAAGTGTTATAAGAAGGCGCTCCTACACTAAGACCAGTGTTTCTAGTGCCTGCAGATACCCGCTGATGTTTGATTAAAATCTGTCGACATTGATTATGAGTATAACCATATTAAAATGTTAATACTAAATATCAGCGAAATGCTTATCCCCCTCGGTTATACATAGAAAAGTACTTACTTTTTAAGACTTGCACCCCTCCCCCTTCAAATATTGAGCTGAAGGCAATAGCACAAGGAAAGCAATTTTCTCAGATCATCGCAGCAAAAATAAATAAATAAATAAAATAAATAAAATGAATGCTCATCAACGTATTGGTTACAAGGCAGTGATACTTCAAATCCGTTTCATATAATTCATCGAAAACGTATTGGACGTAACGTACCCTTTATTTTACGGGAGTCCTTTTTTTTTTTTAAACTCCTAAGGTTTTAAACAAGAAATAATTATTAAAAACAACAGTTGTAATAATTCTCTTAATAATTTCCTAACCTTTTGTTCCCTCAACGCTGGGCGCATCATCTATTTACGTAGTGAATAAAACAAGAATAAAATCGATTATTCTCGTATAAATATAATATTAACATTCCCTCAATATGTTCGTAGCTTCTAGCTTGTTTCTTAGAAAAGAAATCTCCAGTTTTGGTTTAGTCTGGTTCCCCGAGAAACATTTGATATTTGGGACATTTACCAATGAAATACTTCTAAACTTTGTTTACTTTGTTCGCGGGCATTTTCACAAGAGCGCCAGTGGAAAAGTTTCCCTGCTACAGCAACCTTAAAAGTGCACTGAATTTCGCATCCTGCACTAAATTTTAATTTTACTCTGAATAATGGTTGACTGTGCTTGCAGCTTATCAGATTCGGTACAGTTTCAGTGAAATAGAGAAAGAAGTAGAAATAATAAATAACAGAAGATATAGAAATTTACAATAAATAAATAAATAAATAATAGAAGAATATAAGGCTATTATTCTAAACCACCTGTTTTATCAGTTTGGCTGCCACTACTTATAACAGTACGATAGGATGTCATGTGTCAAAGTACGTTAATCAAAAGTTCAGCAGAAAGTGCCCCCACCCCATCCCCCCATATATTAGAAATCAAAAACACAACAGAAAATACCTCTATATCCTAATGTCGCACTTGAAGTCTTTACTCCAGCACTGTTCTTTGCAACACAATGATATATACCATAATCATTGCTCTTGACTTCTGTTATAACCAACTGGCTGAAAATGCTATTGCCATCGCCTGTTAAGATCTCTGGCGTTGAGTTGTATTGAACAGAACTTGAATCATTTTCTTTTACCCACGTGATGGTCGGTTTGGGATAACCAGTGGCAGTGCAATTAAAAGTCACATTGGACCCGAGAACAGCAGTTTGGTTGACTGGAACGTTGACGATCTCTGGACTTTTGTCTACAGAGTGGATAGATAAAGATAGATAGGTAGATAGCTTTATTGAATAAAATCATTGCAGCCCCCGAAGAGGCTGAGTTGTGACATACTTTAAACTCGTTAATGATAACAATTCGTTACTTCCCTAGAACGTGTAAAATAAAATTGCTTATGGACGTAAGCAGTGTAGCTACAAATCCGCTTGATGTGGATAATAAGTCACGTATTGCACGTAAGGGACAGTTCATTTTATCGGGAGTCCTTTTTAAAACCTCCGAATTCCTAAACGTAAAATAGTTTAAAATACCAATTAAAATGATTGCCTGACCTTTCTTTGTTGGATTTGGGGATCTCATGCTGAAACTCTTTACAACAGCTATTTACAAAGTGAATACAAGAAAAAAAATGGTTTTTGTCATATGAATATGAGATAAACAGCTTACTTTCTAAACCGTGGTTGGTCATATTAACTGGAGTATTGATAGATTCTGCCTTCCCTACCGAACCAAAACGTCTTGCGTCACGTGCACGTTGGTAAGTCAGACCTAAAATATGATTTATTTGGCACATTGTTAGCATTATGGGTTAAAGAAACACATCGATAAGAACAATACAATGTGCATGCACAGCCGGACACGTTCACTTCCCATAAAACACTTTTGGGATCAAAATGGCGGTCGTGTACCTCCGCTAAATACTTAAGGGGGAGGGAGTGGTGGTTTAAGTTATTACATTATGATTTAACAACAACAACGGAAGATTTTCAACTAATATTATCGGAACTTATGTGGTAAAGCTGAAAGCAAGCTAGATCGCAAAAAGGTTCTTACACACTCACCATGATTTGTCCCTTGCTACCCTTATATCCACGGAATGTTCCTTGTCGACAATCACATGTAAATGTACAAATACTACTTTTTTGTCCTTTGAAATTATTTAGGCCTAAAGCGCAGTGCCGGGTCATTTGACGAATGTTACTAATATTTGGAATTTGTTATCATAAGTAGTAGAAGAAGAAGAATTAGAAATGGATTAAAAATATAAGTGTAAAACTAATCATAGACAATTTTACCTGTCCTGCTATTGGAATAGTCCAAGTTAGGTTAATATTTTGTTTTAAGTTTTATTTTTATTTCTAATAAACAATTATATTATGAGCCCGAGTCAAAAATCACGCATAGAAATCGAGAGCCAATAATCTAATTGTTTTAGTATAAATCTAGTAGTCGTTTAAAACTTTATATAAATCCTTTTCAAAGACACTTCGAAAACGCCAAAAAGCGGCCGTCATTATGTTAACAAGTGCAAACTGCTACGCTACTCACTATCCATCATATAATAGATAGTGAGTAGCGTAGCCAATCATGCCAGAGAGCGGCATTCGTGATAAAACGCTAGCAGATTTATACTAAGGTAAATTAGAATGAAATTAATTAACTTTCTGTTTGAAAGGAGGAAATTGCAATCATTTCATTAGTTCTTTTTACTTACCTTGCACAAGAATTTTTTTGGTGCTGCAGACATCTATACCATTCCTCGCTCTGCAAGTGTAATTACCAAATGTTTCGTTCGTCAGGGCACTAACTGTAACTGTGCAGCTCATGTGTGTAGCTCGTGGCGAGTCAGCGTAACATTTATTCCCGAATCGTTTATCTTGTGGGTCAAACCATTCAATTTGTTTTGGTTTTGTTTTTTCACTCTTGTGACTATCAGCTTGCCAAGCAGTGCAAGTCAAGTTAACAGTTTCATTAACAGTTACATGTAGCTTGCTGGATGGCAGAGTTATTTCAATCCTAGGTTCGCCTGATTTCAAAGGGAAAAAAAGAGACCAAAAGACGTGTTTCAATAGATGCACGTATTCGTTACACAAGTCAATTTGCTAGAGATCAAAGCTTTGTGTTATGATGCTTAAAACATGCACAAATGTAAGTTCTTAACGGCCAAGTTTTACGGAGCATAGCTATTGCTTTCTCGACCCCTCAGTTCTTATTGTAATTCTGTTTTGTCTTTTCAAACAATCACCATCCTTGCCTTTGTTTAATCCTCCTTCGTCAACAAGGTGCCCTGGAGGCGTTGACGTCTTAATCACCACAGTTCAAATAAACTGTGTTCTAATATTTCCTATTTTGCAACCGCTGGCCAACCCATCTCCTAGATATGTATATTGTTATTTAGTCCATTTCAATATAGTGCTGATATTATAACTTACCGGGATTGTTGCTGTTACAATACTGACACCAGGCAGATGGGAGGATGGATAAACCAGTAACAGCAAGTAATAACAGGAAGTACTTGGTACTGCATCCCAGCCAAGAAATACTGGCCATCATCACACGTCTCAGACTATGAATTCTTTTGGTTCAAATAATCTAATAGTGAAACATTTGAACCGGTGTTGGATTGTTGTGACAACAAAATACAACATAATATACTCAACAAAATATGCCGCTCATGATTGGTCAACTTACGATCAAAATAGAGGTTTACCTAATCGGGAAGGGAAAAAAAAAATAAATAGGATCATTCGTCAAATGACCTGGCACTACATTGTGCGCCTAAATAAATTCAAAGAACAACAACAACAAAAAAAGTGAAGTAAACAAAGTGAAGCTCCGAGAGAGGCCGGCCTATAAAAGGTTTCAGTTAAGTTGAGATCATTTCATCAAAAGGTATTCCCTCTCGTCCCTTATTTCCTACCTTTATTATCCCTGCCTTTTAATTTTTTGTTCTCCCTCTTGTGACTTTGAAAACATATTTTAATGGACAATTTATCTTTTTTTGTATAGTTGGATTTTTAATTTTTAATTTTTCTTAATTAACGGTATCACAGGCTCGTTAGTTTTTAATACAACTATTGTGTGCTACGCTCTTCAATTAAAGATTGATTCATTGCTTGCTCGCTTGATTGTCAAACTTTAGTATTCAACTGAATAGCCATGTTTTCGTAGTACAGACGTTGTCAAACCAACCGATCTCCTTAATAGACGCTTTTCGCCGAATATAAAAATGAATTTTTTTTTTCAGATTTGTGGAGGTACGCACGTGCGCACATGCGCATATACACATGCGCATATACAACTATACAAAAAAAGATAAATTTCAGATTTGTGGAGGTACGCACGTGCGCATGTGCGCACGTGCGTAAATATAATTATATGGTCGCTACGCTTCTGTTGCTACCTTTTATTGGCTAGTAGTAATTTGGTTAGCCACTGTTCTTCTGTTAACCTTTTTCCATCAAAAATACTGACATTTGCGTTTCAAATTCTCACAAACGTCCAGGCCATGAAATCCGGTAAAATCTATCCACGTCAAGGCATGGGTTTGGGGCTCATTTCAAATATTTCAATCAAATAACGACAAACTCGCCAACTCGATACGTGCTACCTTACTAACATACTGCTCAATAAACCACTGACAACAAGCACTCACAGGAACTACTCAATCCTGATAGAGATCTGGACTCTCATTCGCTAAGAGCTCGCAATCTATTTTAAACGAATTAAGGAAAGTGAAAGTGAAATTCGGTGCGAAGTGGTTAAATTGAAAATGATCGACGGATACAGCGGCTTGATGCAAATTTGAGCACGGACAATCAGCATGGCGAACAAAGACGACACATGCCTTAAAGTATTTACAATAATGTTTAAGGTAAAGATTTACGAAGAAAATCTAGTACGAAACACAGCAAAAATTACTATTCATCTCGAGGCGTGGAAGACAACGGTGGATAGACATATTAAGCAATGTCAGTCAAAAAGAAAATAAAGCTTATCTTTCAGATATACCGTGGTTCGACAACTAAGGCGATTCAAAATCTTCATCGAAAACCGAATGTGAAAATACTTCAGTACTCCGAAGAAAGCACAAAGAAAAACTTCAGACTGCGGCGTAATTCGGAAACGGCAACTCCTTACTTTTAAATACGAAAGGTGCGTACAACTTGGAGATTCAGTTAGTTAGCTTGCTTAGTAACAAAAGGTAACAAAAAATCTACTGAAAATCTAACCTGTGTAACGTCCAGTGAAGAAACTTCAGTCTGGTAACAATGCGGACTTTTACAGAAATGAAAGTCCTTCTGTGATGAGGTAAACCGTTGGGTAGATTTCAGCCCGCCGTGGAGTAAGACTTTCTGCTCAGGTTAATAAAAACGGCACGCAGTTCAATAAACCCTTGAAACTCAGCCTAGTCTGGAAAATCAAAACAAAAACGCAGGAGTTTTAGCGCTGTTGCTTTGATCTTAAATTCTTCACATTCAACTTTGAAGAAACACTGCTTTCCGTACAGGTTTTGCAGAAAGTGCATGAAAATTTACGCACGAAGTAATATGCCAAATTTTTACCTAATAAAGAAGAAAAGTTTGCTGCAGCGAAATTGTCACGAAGTAAGGCCATGTTCGTATTTTCGCACTAGTTTGCAATTGAAGTAATGCGGGGAGTCTTTTCAAATGCAAATGATATTTCCCAAATGATACTCCCCCCCCCCCCCCGATGAGCCTCGATAGCAAGCTGGTTACAGTCCAAAAACGAGGCCGGATACCAAAATAGCTAACCTATTACTAAAGTGTGACAGAAATTGTCTAATAAGAAATAACAAGATTTTCCTCGAGCAAGTTGGAATATATATTTCGTTCTTCCAACGTATGTTTTTGATGGTATTTGAATATTGGTGGTGTCCCGGGGGTATTCCAGAGTATTCTGAGAGTATCCCAAATGTGTTTCTGATTTTACAACACCCAAATTCACCACGTGTTACGAGGCTAAAAAAAAAATCTTAAGAAAAAAGACTTTTTCTGAAAGCGAAACTTTCGTTCTGGTGAGAAGCTATCGTTCTGGCATATATGGCATCAATACTGAGATTTCAGTTCTAGTCGAGAGTTTCCAGCTCTGGAGAACCAATGAGTTCAGTTTTGTAAAATAAGTCGGTTAGTTGCTGTTTGTTTCTATATATTTTTTCCCCTCACAAATCTTGTAGATCTTGTAAGGGCGCTTCTTCGCTCGCGATCACTTCAGTCTCGAGCTAATCCCGTCAACAGCCGATCTAGTGCTATATTCGTTGCGTTGCCTGGCAGCTGTCAGGATAAATACGTCGCCTGTGCATATATATTTTTTTCTATACCAAAAATGTCTCAAAGAACCTCCGTGCTATGATTAACATACGTCTCATACTTTACCGAAACCCACCGTGAATGTTTCAGCACGTGCTATTAAGTTTCCCTTTTTAAAAGGCTGAGCTGGGTGTACAGTGTTCTTTTTTCCTTCTGTTTTTGTGCGTCTGTTCACTAGTGTACAAACTGGGATCAGCGACCAAGTATAAGCAGTCCCTTGCTCGAGCTCTCGTCACCCTGGAAGGGTTTACTACCTTTTGCGATACGACGCAAACATACAAACAGAAAAAACAATGACGACTAACATTAATGTCATTGCGCCTGAACATGTCAGCCCGTGCGTGTTGCAGACGTAACACACTCTTACAACTTGCCTTGGTTATGATTGTGCCCAAGTCGCATGACACGGCCTATCGTAATAGACGCAAATACCGATCGACACTTTACGTCAAAACTGCAGGTGTTCTGGATCTTGAAGGGTCATTGTCGTAAGAAACATAATTTTAACGGTAATATTTTTCACGGAGTGGGTTAACTTGTTTAACTTCTACCGCTGCTAAAAATAGTTCGCGGAAAAAGAAGTGAAACGTATACATTGCTTCAATAAGACAATAAATATAAGTTTCCTTCTAGAAAATTACTCATTAACTGTTGTGAACTATTAAGGCCGGCTTCGATCTAATTGCTACTATCATATGGCCGCAAAAAAGTCTAGTGATCGTTACGAACATATGCAAATGGTAACCGGTAGTCATGAGGATTGCACTCAACTTACTCTGTAACCGTAGCGCTCATAAACGCCTTAAAAAACGCCCTAAAAACGCCTTAAAAAACGTCTTAAACTCGGCGTTTGATTCTCCAATCTTTTTTTTGTTCACTAGATTTCAGGGATCCATGATTTTTTATTTCAAGAAAGGCTAAATGTCCTCAGTGCACATCGAGATAAGCAGGTGCAAATGAGATGTTGACAACTAGCTAGCGTGGCCTTTCGTCAGAGGAATACGTTTGATGCTCAAGCTTAATGCGCCAGTAAAAACCAGTCTTGATTATTATCAACCAGACAAAATATTTCTCATACTGAGATCTGGTTTATCACTACTCTTCGGCTGTTATTGTCAATTTCACCTTTGGTAGTTCATAATCAATTCTGTTCGTATTACGTAATTTCTTATAAATATTCGTTCCTACATACGAGGAAATAAATAACAAAAAATTCAAAAACATATATGAAAAAAGTCATAAAATAATAAAACGCTTAATGCAGAGAAAGAAAATAACGTAAGGAACAGAATGAGATGGCCGATTTGGGAACCTTAAGGTCGTAGATTTTACATCAAATATTGTTTGAATCATTTCCCTCTAGTATTGGCTGCAGTCGTTTAAAAATCATCGTTGAACCTCGTAGAAAAGTCGTATTAAAATGAGCGTGAAAACGAAGTCAGAAAAACTCATGAAGTAATACAAGCAATCATAAAATACGCGAAAACGTGGAGAGCCTCTCATTCCAACAGAATAATAAGAGACTTCGGAGGTGATTAAGTCTTAAGAATAATTAAAGAACATCTCTCCCCTCATTTTCTTGAGCAGAAGAACCTTTCGATAACCACGAACTTTACAATTGATGGTCTGTCAATGCTGCTTTGCTGACGTCTAAAAGGAAATATGAATATAATACGTGACGGCTCCATCTGTTTACGAGCGGTAGTTGAGGGTTTTTCCTAGTCACGAAGTCCCAATTTTGGAATTTCTCTCGAGTTTCCGGCCTCGCATGATTTCGAATAACAGTATCAAGAAGAAAAAGACATACAATGGCCATATTTACCAATAGAAAAGAGTAATGTGTCTCAGACGCACGAGGCGTCTAACATTAAGTGCGACTAAGTAAGTATACCAGATACGTAAAGCTCGTGCGAAGAAAAGAAAGCTATTATGAGAGAGACGGTTACTCGCTTAATTACACTTTTTTTTTTTTTTTTGGTCAAACGGATTCCCAGTTCAGAAAAATCCATCAGTTCCTCAGTCGTCTCGTACTTACCTAGACAAATCATACGTCTGTGACCTACATGTTTAATGGGTCTGTGTCTTCCTGACATATAGAATTTTTAAGTTTTTCTGAAAAGTTAATACGCCTTATTTAACATAATCACCTAGAACGATGACACGTCTGGGACATTTGTCTATCTGAGACGCACGGTCGTCTGCCTAGGTAATACGATTGCCTAGGTAATACTTGAGAAGGCAAGTTATTTGTCATCTATGTCATCACTAGCATGGTTCTAAACCGTGTACTCTCTTTGGCGAGAAAAGATAAAAATCGGGATAACTAGTCCTAGCGTTCAAAGGCTATGTAGATTTAAGTCGGAGTAGCCTACAAACTTTTGGACAACTCCATAGCAAGTAGAGAACTCGAAAGAGAGAGAACAAAAAAAGATACTCACCGTTGCCGAAGCGATCGACTCACCGGATCGTCTCGTGAAAGGTTTTAAGTCAATGATCTAGTGAACGTACGTTTCTTGAGCAAAACAATCCAACACGTCTAACACGAAACCCTAAGTCATAAACGTGTTGTGTGGTAAGCTGTCACTGGCGAATATTTTCCGTGTTGCTCGGGACGCCAGCTCATTAATTAAATATGATTTTGCATAATTTCCATTGCCGGTTGAATAAAAACATTATTTTATGTGGATTAGTCTGGAACTGATTGTTATCGACACCGGACGACCTTTAAACCGAGACTGAGGAAGTTGTAAAAGAAGAAATTTCTTGAAGGGAAATTTCTAGGCTGGTGAAATATTTCGATTTTGATTCGGAATTTTCGATCAGTCTGAAATATACCTTTTCTACCGGACATTCTTCAGAATCTTACATTTGTCCATTTTTGTGGCCTACAGTAGTTTTCTACACAGGTACGCATAGACCGTCATTGCGTGACAGACCCAAAGAGCCTCTGCGTAGGAGGCAACTTTGGGGCAAGTATTGCGACAAGTATAACTTAAATAGGAAGCATTTACAAGGACGTTTGTCCACTCCCTTAATTTCTGGGGGTAGAACTCAATAATCCTACGTGCGCTAATAAAGCACGTGGGTCTGGCTTTCCCTACTTTGCTTCGCGCGTGTAACGCAAAGGTGAGTCTACTCGCCAGCTTTTGGAAATCATTCAAGTGTTTAACACAGCCCGGGTGAATACTGTACTGACACATCACGTACAGACCAATGAAGTACAAAATCTGGATCGCCACCCGTTTATTGAACTTCGTACCAGTTGCAGCAGTTATCCTTACTGCACACGTGGGCCGTGCGAGAGGTTTTCTGCTAAAGTAATGTTTAGTTGAGGTAGAAGGTGTAGTCAAGGACAGGAAGTCCTTGCCCATCCACTTTGCATATCGTTATTAATCACAGATTGTTCAATAGAGCAATAGTCACAGTAGTCTCAGTGCATGGCTCCGCTTGCCAGGGCTATCCATGATGTTGAGAGCTTGCTCGCAGCGGCAGGCTAGCCTTACTTTGCAACTGAGCACAAGATATATAGAAATACGGGATCTACAGACTGCATGTTTACAGACGTAAGAAAGCGGATTTTTCATACTCCTGACCTCGCGTGTTTATATTTATATAGGACCCTTGGATGTGTCGAAAACGAAGACCCAAAAACAAAGACCGAAGACCTAAGACCCTGTGGTCTAAAACGAAGACCCACCTGTCTGAAACGAAGACCCACCGGTCTAAAATAAAGACCCACTTGTCTAAAACGAAGACCCACTGCTCTAAAACGAAGACCCTGTAGTCTAAAACGAAGACCCACTGGTCTAAAACGAAGACCCACTGGTCCAAAAAGGAAGACCCACTGGTCTAAAACGAAGACCCACCGGTCTAAAACCTTTTTTTTTTCTTCAGGAAAGACTATACGCTAGGCTAAATTGCTTTCGTTTTTGTAGCGCATAAATTAAAATGTCATCTGAGCGCGCGGCAAACTTGACAGTAGCTTTATCTTAGTCGGTACAACGTGTCAAATTGTGTAACGCAATGAAATTCCAACAGTATAGAAATATACGTTTTAGTGACGATTTTAGTATAATTTGTCGTCACCAATATTCTATTTTTCAAATGCATATGAGCAAATTATGATGAGGTGACTTCATTACTTTGCTTTACTGCACTTATCATATAAAGGCGCAAAGGTCCACTATGCGTGACTCGCAAATTTATTCACCACGTGCTACAAGAATGTGATTTTTCCAGGAAAATTACGTTATCACTCTCACATTCTTCGGGGTAACACTATACACTAGGCTAAATTGCTCTCCTTTTTGTAATTTGCTCATATGCATTTGAAAAATAAAATATTGGTGACGACAAAATATACTAAAATCGTCACGCAAGAAGTTCTTGCGCCGCAAGAACACGCAAACCGCCGCAAGAAGTAAAAATGTCGTGTTTTTGCGGTTTACCCGCAAGAACATTCGAAACGCAAGAAGTTGAAAGTCTAACCGCAAGAAGCCGCAAGAAGTTGAAAATCTAACTGCAAGAAGCCACAAGAACTTATGAATCTTACCACAAGCCGCAAGAAGGCGCAAGAAGTTGTTGTAGGTCAAAACGTCTGTTCGTTTATAAGTACCATATGTTGGTGGTCGAAATGCTCAGCGTTTGCTCGCAATGTTATCCATAAGATAAGTCACTGCGGTGGGAAGAGATATATTTCTAGCAGGTGAGACCAGATCTGGATTTATGTTTGCTTATACTGTGAAAATAATATCGAACGCACTCGCTTATTACGTCCTCGCGTGTTCATGACACCTACGGGAAAAAAGCCCTTCGATCACTTGAACATTCTGCTGGCAGATAATTATGCAACAATCACAAAACGTCTCCAAATAATGAAGCTCATGAAGAAACAGTCCACGTAGAAACATCGAACTACGATGTAGTTAGTCTGGGTTTCAACGCTTTTTCTTCTGCAAAATTCATTATCATTCAGAAGTGTTGTTGTCTTCTTCTTGCAGATATGTAAGCGAAGACAACTTTCGTTGAAATCGCACACTGAACCGCAAAGACTGCGTGTACACTACGATGTTGTAAATTTCTTTGAGAACTTTTCGCAGAGTTAGTCTTGCAGAAAATATATTTTGTGTTTCTTAACAAACGGTAATCAAGGAAACTTGAAAGTTGCCTATGGAAGCGAACTTCGTAAATTCTACCCTGTTTGCAATGTGGTAAAACATTACCGGTATAACTCTAAAATAGTTTATACGCGCGAGAAACGTGACCACGTGCCTAAATGGAACACACATGTTTTCGTCGGGTAACGGGGCAAATCAGGTCACTCCGATAAGGCTACAGTTACCTTATCCCGACGATACTGCGGAAGAGGAGTGTCAGGGTTACCAAAAGTAGTCTCGTTGTCAAAAGAAATGAATTCAGTTGCGCGATTGTCACGGTGCTACCGGTCTCAACTATTGCTCGCGGAAAAGAGAGTACATTAAGTTAAAAGTTAAACAATAAAGTGACTTCTTATCTCATAAGGCGTAAATTACTGGCCTGGTTTTTTCCGTGTTTATTAATTTTTATGTTTGAGAAACTACAACCATAGCACGCTCGAAAAGTAAGGTTAGGACATTATGCTCACAGGTTTGACGCCTTAAGACTCACTGTTAGACTTCACAGACTCGAAACAATACAGTCTATAGCGTGCTTTTTTTAAAAAATAGAGCTATTGCAAAATACACGGTGATGACAAGGAAATACAATAACGGTGCAAAATGTTATCAGACAAAATATCTCTCCGGGGAAAAAGAGTTATCATTATACAAAAGATATCCCTTTATCCTGATAAGACAGCATGCACTGATAACAATCATGTTGTGACGCCTTGAATTCGCATAAAGTCTTCAAACATTACTGACGCGTGAAAAGTCACGCTTGTCATGCATGCATGTAGTCCTGTGCTTGTTTTCGCCGACTGAGAAGCGTGCTTGTTTCAAAATTTGGGTTACACTTGGAAGCTACTTCCCAGTAAATAAGTGTTTTTTTGACCTTTGTTTCGAACAAAAAAAAAAGCCATTTCAAATGAGCTCATTTCGCGCCGCTATCGATCACACCGCGGTTCGGGGACTCCGGAACACATCGTAATAATAATTGTAAACAGTAAAATTTCCTCCATATCGCCGAAAAACAAAACAAAGTGAAATTCAGAACCAACCGATAAAAAAATGTACTGTTATTAAAAATAATTATAATCCAACAAAAAGCCAAAGGCCTCATCTCTATAACAATCTGTAACGTTGCTTTGAGACACTCTCGATTCACAGGTTTTCAGTTTTAGTACGCGACAAAAATCTTCCCACTGTCAGTGATAAAATCTACCGACTGATTTATTCGCGAACGAAAACTCTCTCCAAGGAAGACTTCAACAGCGTATAGACTTTACATGGCTTACAATTAAGCACTTATAATTTTAGTCACATCATTAAGAAACTTCCCAAGATCTCTTGTGTAACGGTAGCCGTATACATAGTAAGGCCGACGATTTATTTGTTAGTCGGTACGGCTGAGAATCAACTTCTTCTTCTGTTATATTTGTTTACGTTTTGATGCGATTTTGGTAACGTCTAGGCAACTGCAGAGCAATTTGAGATCCCGCAAAGATAAAAGATAAAAGAAAGATAAAAGCTAAAAAAGTCTAGATTTTCTTGTGTGACATTCTTGTGGCTTGGCGTCACATCAACTCGATAGCAAGTCTGCGTGGTCCGACCCTCCCCAAGCAACAGCGGCGGCAAAAGGATTTGGTCTGCGTGGGGAGCCATTCTTTTGCTTTGTCGTCATAACAAAGTCAGTTGACGAGAGACCAAAAGAATGATAGCCCTGACCTGTACATCCGCCTCTCCCCTAAAAATATATAACTTAAAAAGAAACAACAAAATAAATTACAAAATGCAATGAGAGGGGAAAACTTTCCGGCGCGTAAATACTGACAACAAAGATTCTCGCATTCCGTTTTCATAGTAATAACTAGTTTTAGGGATCACTAAGGGAGCATAAACATCCTCTCTTACATACTTTATTTATTTCAACACGGTAAAATATTCAGTGATTAATTAAAATTTAAAAAAAAGTTCAATTATAGCAACACTGTTTAACAAGATTGTCGTAAAGGAGCTTGACTGACAGTTGCTGTAAAGTCAGTCAATTTCCCACATAAAGCGTCCAAGAGAGTCTAATGAGGGTCCCCAATAGGTTTGGCGGGATGCGGGATTTGGCTTTTTTTTCCGCCGTGATATTTGGGATTTGAGCTGAAAACTGGAGCGGGAAGCGGGAATTACAATTACGAGCGGGAGCGGGATTTCGTGTTTTTATGGGGTTGGGATGTGGGATTCGCAAGCGGAACAGAGCGGGATAAGGGATTCTAATTCTTACGTGACCTCATAAATTGTTATTGACCGGCGCAAAAACCAGAAGCTGGCGGAAACGAACCTTCTGTGCGTTTAGCTGTGTCAGGCTCAGGTTTCAAGTAATGAATAGCAACGGCTCTGTACCCTGTCAGGTTCTGTCAAACGTATCCGTTATCGCTTGACTATTTTAGTATCGTGAGACTGTATGAGGTATTTGAGTCCTTTGGTATTTGATCATTTGTGTTGACCTCTGACATCAATGACACCTGTCCATTTCCGACAGTTTCGACGCTTGCGTCTTTAATCTTGGCCCCCCGATCCTTTCCAGTTTTTCTAGTCTTTCGACCTTTTCCAGAGCGCTTGGCTTGTTTCGGCCAGGATGGCCACACTGAATGGCGATAATAGTGATTTACCGAACGTGACGAATTGCGTCACCATATATATATATATTTCCGAAAGGTCTAGATAGCAGCAG
Source organism: Orbicella faveolata (assembly GCF_042242905.1). Lineage (NCBI taxonomy): Eukaryota > Metazoa > Cnidaria > Anthozoa > Scleractinia > Merulinidae > Orbicella > Orbicella faveolata. The sequence continues at coordinate 9,101,582 of NW_028301547.1, read as the reverse complement.
ACATGTAAAGATTTTAAGGAAAACGACCAATTTTTTAAGTTTAAAAGACATGTTTCGACAGAACTTCTGTCATCTTCAGTTGAATGAATGATTACAAAGCAAGTTGAATAATAAGGAGGCAAAAATGCTAATTAAGACAAATAGTAACAACAGAACGTGAAAAGGTGTACATCGAGAAAACAGAAAACACAAGGATAACCTAATAAAGACGTATTTACGCTTTTGCAGCGGTTAAAACAGCAGGTGTTCTGGATCTTGAAGGGTCATTGTCGTAAGAAACAATTTTAAAGGCAATATTTTTCACGGAGTGGGTTAACTTGTTTAACTTCTACCACTGTTAAAAATAGTTCGCGGAAAAAGAAGTGAAACGTATGCATTGCTTCAATAAGACGATAAATATAAGTTTCCTTCTAGAAAATTACTCATTAATTGTTGTGAACCATTAAGGCTGGCTTCTATTTGATTGCTACTATCATATGGCTGCAAAGAAGTCCTGTGATCGTTACGAACATATGCAAATGGTAACCGGTTGTCATAAGGACTGCGCTCATTTTATTCTGTAACCGTAGCGCTCATAAACGCCTTGAATAACGCTCTGAAAACGCCTTAACAAAACGCCTTAAACTCGACGTTTGATTCTCCAATCTTTCTTTGTTCACTAGATTTCAGGGATCCATGATTTTTGCTCATGGATGTTATATAACATCCATGAGCTTAGTAGGCAGTCCAATGGCACTCGCTCACTCACTCGATTCTGATTAATTTATTCATTAAAGTTGGATTAAACATTTTTTTCCCTACCTCCCCTGCTAAGTATTGTTTTTGTCTCAAGGACTTCTGGGCATATGTTTGACTGGTTTTGTGGGGGTACAAGAAAGTCGCAGATTTTTGTCCAACAACATGGGGTAACAAGGCACGGAGGTCGAAGATAGTTACTTTTTTGTTCGATCAGTAAACAGGGACTCCTTCGTGGATTGAAAAATGGAAAGTTTTTACAGTAAGGAACACTCGTTGCGACAAATCGACAACGAAATCCTATAAGCGATGGCGGACGATACTTGCATCGAAATCTTGAAAGCTTCAATGTCTTTCGACCGTGGTCCGTGGACGAATCGGCGGAATCGTTTAAAGAGTTTTTAATGTCACCCGGAGGAGGAATGAAATGAATGCCGTGTCATATCGAAGCTAAGGTAAGCCTTCTTGTTGTATCGTTTTTTCCTTTTAAAGCTATGTCTATGAGAGCACTCGTGCGTACTAGTAATTAGATTCTTTCGTTCGGAAACTCCTCGATTCCGAAAGTAGTCATCTGACAAAGTACATTGTTTTCTAAACTCAAAAGTTAGAGCTGACGTTCGCCATTTTGTGTCATTGTTGGATGTTGTCTTTACAGAGTTGATTTCTGTCTGTTGGCGATTTATATTATCGATCAGTACTACGGATGTAGCTGTACTGGAAATGTTGATAACAAGTCTCCGTATATATATTCGGGAAGAAAAGCCGGCGAAATTAGCTAGGCCAGGAGACGTGCGGCCTCGTGTAGCTTCGAAGCAGCTTACGTCGAGTTCAAAATACAGGTTACTGAGAAAGTTAAAAGTGAAATGAGCAGACTAAGAACACAAGCAAGCCTTGTGCCTTTGGCAGTGTTACAGACCGACAATTCATCTCAAACAAAAACAACCTTGTTTCAGAATGTTGGATCTCTCCACCTCCGGCTCCACCTCTACATTAGATGATGTGCGAAGTGATTACAACAGTGAAAAAGCTGATGTCAACATTTTGCTGAATCAAAACTTTGCTTGTCAGATAGAGAGGATGCATATCAGCTTCGTGAATTTACAAGTCACAGAGATGACTTTAGTCAGTCTAACATAACAACTTGCAATGGAACTGCTGTGTACCTTCTAATGTTTAGAATTGTACTAAATTCCATACAGATGTAAGTTTAATAATTTAGAAATTACTTTTATGGTTTTAACCCAACCAGTTCCAAATATTCATTTCATTGGTATCTATCGCTCGAAAACTAAAGTTACAGTTTCACAGTTAATTCATGCTCTTACTCACCTTCACAAATCAGTATTAATAGAACCTACAATTCCAACCAGGGCCCTAGCCAGAAACAAATTATGACTGAGGCAGTGTCCAAGAAATGAGTTGTGACTGAGGCAGTGTTCATGGTTTAATTCTCTTCCTGGGAATTTAGAGTGTTTTTGATGACTATAAACAACAAAAACGAAAAAAATGACGGAGGCAAGTGCCTCGGTTTGCCTGTTACTAGCTAAGGCCCTGCCAACTGTACTGCTTGGGGATTTCAATATTGATCTAATGCAGGCAAATACAGAACAAAAGGCTTTAATGAAATATCTTATAACAGGCAAAGGATACACGCAGTTGATTAACCAGTACACCACTGACTACTGTAGACAGAGAAATCATGCACCACAAATTATGTGCACAATCAGCAGGTGATCATCAGCCTTTTGAAATAAATTTCCATGAACGCTATTTGAATATTTGTTAACAAAAATTCATTATGGATATCATATGAGATCATTATAATTATTAATTTAGCTGAAGATGAAGCTTTACATACCAAATAAATATCTAAATGTATTAAGCAACTATTTGAATCACATATAGAAAACAGTCAGAACATTCATTGGCAGAAACAAAGAATGGTTTGAATTTCCTGTGCTTTTCATGTTCTTAAATTCCTAATCCCCATAGAGTTTCAAAATTACATGTAACTCTACCAGAATTTGGAGATGCTGCATATAACAACAAATTTTTCAGGTTAAAGGAATTATTTTAGCTCCAGTGTTTCTTGAAGGAAAGCATGCCATTTATAACTGGAATTTTCTGTCTTAAACCCTTTTCAGAAAAGCAAGAAGTATCACTTGGACACCACATTTAGGTAAGTAGCTTATTTTTATTGGGGTTGGATATGGGGGGAGGGGAAAGGGCAGCAAATTAAAGATATACCTGTGTCATTTTTCTGCATTCATTTTTATACCCTTTTAAATTATGTGACTATTATATTCATTCTGTATTGCAGGTGAAGCAAGTTGTACTATTGTGCATATGCAAATAACCCAGATGAACAGTGTGGTAACAACTACAGTATACTATAATATGCAAGTGACAGTAAGCAAATGTTAATGTTAACAACACCATTACTGATGCTATATGTGTTTACCAGCTGCCAAAAATAATATCAAAAGACTTCATAGAAACCGGCTTTAATAACACAAGTCACCCTTAAGACTTCATGGAATTAATCTGAGAATTACAGATGGATGTGGAATACCCTTACTTAGGAAGAGAAAAAGATGCCTTTGACACTTGTGTTAGCTGCCACTTGAGCTGTTTAAACTCATTCTTTGCAAAAGACGTTGGTTTCAAGCATGTAAAATGGCTCTCCAAACTGCACACCGTAAATCCTCGAATTATTGCCTGGGGCACTTATTTTAAGTTTAGGACAACACGAGGGGCGCTTGATTGAGCGGGGCGGAGGCTTATTCGAGGGGGCGCTAATTCGAGGATTTACAGTATAATTACAGAGTTGGAAACATTTTGGAACTTTGTCCATGTAGGTTTCTTAAAGTTAAGAATGTCAACGAGTGAAATCCAGCTGAACTCACTATATGTGTCAAAACTTAACTCAGAACCTACAGCTTTACAATGGAATATAGAAAAACAACTCCAACTTAAAATTAGCAGCTCCATATCAAGTTCATATACACTGAACGTAACCGGTACATGTCGAGAAACATCAGTCCTTTCTATTAGGACTACAATTAAATGAAAATGCTAGACTCCATCATAAAGGAACACAAAAATCGAATACGTTAATCTCTCTCTATTAATTAAATACAAATCTTGCAATGTTTATTTGAAGTATAAGCTAACCTAACTGTTCCAGCTTATACCTGTTGAATTTTCATTCAATTCTTAAAATGGTTGTCATCATATTCTACTTCTACTACATGTGTGTCCTGCTGCTGTAAAGATTATGTTATCTATAACTCAGCAAAAAAAAAAAAAAAATTTATAATCTGATCTGCATATATAGGAGACTGTTGGCTACAATTTCCCCTCTTACATGTAGCTTTTATGTGCTATATTGTGGTAGTCAGTATTTCAGTGGACTTAAAGAGAAAGAAAATGTTCCTAATAAAAGCAGTGTTCAACTTGATTTTTTTGTTGTTGTTGTGCTCTAGCTCTTGAAATCTATTTCAAATATGTAATAAATAATTATTTATTAGAAAACGATTTTACCAGAAAACGAATTCAACCACCTGAAGGGTGTCAATAGACAACCTTATTTGGACATCAAAACCTATCCATCACATTTGACCAACTGATGTTTCTTTTCCTGTTTTCCACTGCAGTACCAAGAGCAACTCTACAATGATCAATTCCTCTTCTCTTTAAATTCAACTACGTTTTCTACATTCATCCAATAGGCCATTTCCGAGTTGCCTTTTGCCTTTGTGTCAAAACGAGTCTGAGTGCAAAACCATTCACTTCCGCCTGCAGATTCATTAAGGTTACAGTATACCTTCGGGTCGGCAATTTTCTTCAAATTTGGATTTTTAGGTCAAAATAGAGGTCGAAGAATAATCTCTAATTTCTGAAAAAAAAATTTTGAAAAAGGCTAAATATTGGCGGAGAAATGGCGGTTTTACGTTTTCACCGGAAGTAAAAGTTTACCTCTTGATTGACAGCCCTATGGCGCGTATGCAATCAACCGAGACGATTTTCGCGGGAATTACCTATATGGATGCCACGAATTGACTACTCAGTTGATCAGCATTGTTGTTATGACTACCCAGCATTTTTGATATTAGGCGTGTCTCTATTTAGTTATAAGTAAACATAGACCACGTTTAAACCATGGACCGGTTCGAAAAAGCGAAAACAGCGAAGAACGAATGAAAATACATCAGTGAGTGAAGAAGCGAAAGTTCGCCACGCGGATGAAGCTATAGTTATCGTATAAAGCGGGCAAATATTCGTGGTGAGAGAAAAGAAAGGTTCTGTAAAAATTTCGGAACTTGACAGCAATAACAGGGATGCTGACAGAGACTCTTCTGATGAGTCCGATATCGACGAATCGTCGGACTCATTGAGACCATTTGAAATATTATCCATGCACAGTTGCCCACACACAGTTGCTCTCCGCGCTGTCTTTTGTGTGTTTCCTTCGCTCAGCCACTCTAGCGTTCGTATCCTTTTTAGTCTCCCCCATTTTGCCAGACCAGCTTCAAGAAAAACCGAGCTACATCTCTCTGCCTTCGGTTCCTTGAGCGCATTGCGAAACACAAGAGTTTTTTAGAGATTCGCGCGTAAATTTCACCAGGAGGTTAACGGTAGTAAAACTTCCCTGCACTGATTGGCTTAGTTACCTGAGAACCCAGTTGAAGGCGTTTGTGGGCGGAGTTTGTTCGCAAAGCAGAAAATTTTTCTTACGCTGTTTTCTCGAATAAATTTTTTCGCTTGAAGCAGACACTTTAAAGAGTTATAACTCAAAGGGAATTTGTTCAATTACTCTTAAATTTGGACAGTGGCTAGTTTAACATATAAGCTACAAAAGCGTGTCTGGGAATTGTTAATTTCGAAATACTTTTTCTTCAAGAGCGATTTTTGTACGATCACTCCACATTTTTTAAATCCTATTTCGAAAATGTTCTGTAACTTTTTACTGCAATTGAATATGCCAAAACGCAGACACGTTTTTTAAGCGCTTTGGGCCTTGAAACCGAGGAAAAAATTAAATTGGCGAAAAACGAAATTCGCTTTGACTTGTAGCTTTCGAAAGGTGATTCGGGCGCTCGCATTTAGTGGTCGTGAAAAATTCGACAATTCATTCTCTTTCAAAATTCTTGGTATAGTTTGATAGCCAGCTCCATAAGCTTTAATTTGGTATAGGGGTTTAGGTATCTACAGCTTAAACTGCACGCGCTACATCGCTTGCACGCGAGACACCCCTGAAGGTATACTGTAACCTTAACTCATTTTTGAGTTATTTTTTTTGTAAAAAAACATACCTCTTAGTCGGCGCGTCGGGTATATTATGGACGGGTCAATGGGTGAGTGAGTGAGTGAGTGAGTAAGTGAGTGAGTGAGAGATGTATGTATGTCACACCAATCAGATTGGATCTACTATGAACAGCCAATCAAATTTCTTGTTGTAAAGGTAAACAGTACGTGAGAAACACAAGCTATGTATAAACCCAAGGACTTTGGTAATTGAAAAATAAAGAGTGACGTGTATGTTGCCGGTTTGTGATTTTTAGTCCGGTTTGGAGGGGAGTGTGACAGTTACATACGTACATTGATTGGGTTGTTTTAGAGTGCATGATTTTCAGTGTAATGGTGGCTAGTTATGAACGAGATGAGTCTTGAGTTTTGAAGCAGTTCATGAGTAGTAGTAGGCTAATGGCACGAGATATTTTTATTTTTAATTACAAAGGGTAACTTGATACTTTTGTTTTTCACAAGGAGTTAATTCAATTAGAGGTCACGAATCGTCGGTTCTAGTTCTTAGAACATGTTTTAGAGGAGACGAGACTATTTAGATTTGAAGCAGTTCTAACGTTTACAATAGTAAGTGTAGGTAACGATTGTTTTGTTTTTATTGCATGCAAATATAACGCGATATTTTTTTTTAGTTACAATGGGTAATTTGACACTCTTGTTTTTCACAAGGTAGTAAATTCAATTAGAGCTGGCGAATCGTCACCACTTGCTCCCACGAGATGTTTGCTATTTTTAGTTACAAATGGTAACTCGACACTTTTGTTTTTCATATGGGAGTAAATTCTATTAGAGCGTACAAGTTATCGGCTATTGTTCCCAGGATATTAAACAAAAAAGAAGCTTTCATTTCTAGAGTGTTATTACGTCTCTGCAGTAGCAGTTTAATATGTTTAATTGATGGGCATTTTATGACATTCTTTTCAGTCCGATATTTTTAAAGGTAAAAAGTATGAAAACTGTTCAAATGTTCTTTGAAGACTGTGTGGCACCAAGTTAAAGTGCAATTTAATTAAATCAGACTTTCAACGTGTCAGAGAGGGTTTTTTCTCTTTCTTTCAAATTTCGGTGAAGTAGTGTTGCGTTGTGTTGCGTAAAAAGGGTAAACTTACGACTCGTATAAAATGCGAAAAGTTCTCTTAACTTGAGTATTTTTGAGCAAAAATTCCTCTTGGGGGCTGTAAGGGCTCCCGAGAGGGTACTCCCAGAAAAATTGTTTAGGGGTGTGCGGCCCGCTTCCCGAAACCCTTACCCTATTTATGACCAAAATCTGCGATATTCCTTACCCTATTTATGACCTGACCAAAAATTCGAAACCCTATTTACGACCTGACCCTCAAATCAAAACCCTGTTTCAGACCTGCGTTATAATTAGCTGCCTAGTTCAAACCAAAGTTACTTTTACCGTAAACATATAAATTTGTGAAGGGCTTTTGTTGATTTTCTTTTCAATAATGATGAAAAAGTGCCTTCTTCTTAGAGCATACCCATATCAAGGCTAGAGTGCAAAAACCGTACCCTATTTACGACGAAAATGGCCAAAATCAGCTAAAATCGATACCCTATTTATGACCAAAACGGCTGAAAAACCGTACCCTTCGGGGCCGCACAGACCTATATAGCCCATATAAGGGAGTCCCTCCTCCCCCCCCCCCCGGGGGAAGGGCTACGTGATCGGTGAGTGTGGGAGTTATGCATGTGCGCGTGTCAGATCAATCACAGTGTGGGTTGTATCAAAGAACGAATAAAATTGCCTGTTAGAAAATAAGATGGTATCTACATTAATCTGGAGACGTGTCAGATTACTGTAGTTCGTTCAGTCAAACATTTTATGGCTTACTATTTAGTCATCTTACCATTACCGATGTAACATCGTATGTACATCATAAACTCCCAGTTTCTTTCTTGCTCTACATCGCAAACAAAAAAACTTGTCAAATCAATCAGATCATTACTGTAAACAGTTCCATGAATGCTCCGAGACTTAAGCTCACAAAAAAATAACTCTTGCACGCCTTGCGTGCCTATGTTTTGCAAAATGCACCATCAAATTCCGTTCTTTTTAACTCTTTGTTTATCTGTGCGGCGGTTTGAAATGCCTCTTGAAGGGTTAACTTTTGTGAGAACGTTGGCAACATAACTGATTCACTTGCACAAATATTAATAGGACATTTTGTCTCCGTTGATTCATCTTTGATATTTTAAGCTAAAAACTCTCGAGACCATGCTGATTTACGAGCGCCAATTTTTCAAAGTAAGACTAGTTTTTCACACGCTTTATCTTTGAGACGAAGTCCGTGACCCCAGCTTTGTTTTCATTTCTGAAACAAGTATTGGAACAGGTAATTCATTATCTGTCCGCAGTGAAGAAAGTCTATCGATTAGAACGTTTTCGCGCGAACGTCCTTAAACCAATCAGCGCGCATATTTTCTTTAGGCTATGTTCTAAAACCATTTGTTTCATACTTTAAAGGAAGACGAACAGTCTCCTTGTTCAGATGGCACATTTGGCGGAGAGAGATACTTCACTTGCCCAGCAGGACGAGGTTTTTTCACTTTACTGGAGCACTGCCGACTAGATTCTCGTTTTGCTCCCAACACACCAAATAATGACGCAAGTTTTCATGCAGAAAAAGGTTATACATCTTTTTATTTAAGGGAATTAACGCTCCATGTTAATGTGACTTTGAAATTTTCTTCTTGGTATGAGTCCTATTTATCAGTTTCTAGAACATGAATTTTGGCATCCTTATGTATGACTTGCTTGTCAAATGAGAACTTGTTTTGTTTCTTTTTTTAGTCTACAGGTCTTAAATTTCATTTCTGTTGTCATCACAGAAACTTCATTTCATCAAGAATGTTGTTATAATTCTTATTTGCATTATTTGCCTTTGTGCTGAACTGGTTTGCTTTTTATTGAATATGTTACCAGTAATTTAAGTTACGTTTATGTAAAAAAAAAAAATAAATAATAAAAAGTCAACCAGGTATGCTGGATTTAATTAATTTATGATGTAAAACCTCTTCAAAGTAAATTAACAGTGATTTTGACAGTTTTTTTGGTTGCTTGTTTTCAGCCTTTGGAAGTTGGCCTTCTCCAGAGGTCAAAGGAATAACGGTGCCACCAAAAACCCTCAAGGAAAAACAGTGCGGCGACATGCGAGGTCTCCAGGGCCACCACAACTCATGCTACCTTGATGCCACGCTGTACGGCATGTTCGCATTCTCAAGTGTATTTGATACTCTGCTGCATCGTCAGTGAAAAGATGGCGATCTGGAAGAATATGACAAAGTACAGACAGTATTAAGGGAGTGCATTGTAAATCCTTTGAGATAGGTAAGTTAATAAAGATTGAATTATGAATAATTGTTGACAGAAAGAGTCAGGGATTGAAAGAAGGCAGGGAGAGAGGGTGGGAGAAGTGAAGGTTTAATAATTAATTTTTTAATGACGATGCATATACACAACAAACAACAAGCTCTACTTGACAGTCACTACTTGAAATTGCCGGAATTTTTATAGTGTATTGCTCAAATAATGCTGAAGTAATTTTCGTACTACCCGTTTCGTTGCAGGCGTGGCTTTGTACGTGCAGACCGTGTCCTCGTGATGAGAGAGCTGTTAGACAAACTCAGTTCAACTGCAGGATTAGTGAATGAGGAAAAAGGTGCTTTACCATAGAAAAAATAAATATCAGTTATACTATACTATACTTACTGTACATATTAATTAATTATTTTTCCCGGCTTGAGAGATTTCAAACTAATGACATACCACAACGAATTGCCACAACACGACTGATCACGTGGTTTTCTTATATTATTATATTACAAAGAAGATTACTTCACTGTGATTGGCTGAGAGCAGGCAAATTTATCGCTAATTTTCATAATTTACCCTGCAGTGTTTGCTTGGGCAATTCAGGATTTACACTACTCGTGATATTTCAAAATTCTTTCAAATTGCACTCAACTTAAAGCTCGTGCGATTTTGAGAAAATTTTCATATGTCACTACTAGACAGATCCCTACTTGTAGCTTCATTCATACAATTGACGGCTTTCGTGCAAAAAGTGCGTATATAGCATTTTCGGCCGATTTTTATTTTTTGCAGGATCGAGCTAATTTTTGGCAGACTGACTTGTTTTGACATGAAAAGCATCGTTGCGTAATTGTTTTTGTTGATTTGCGCTTCGTTTTCGAGAAATAACGTATGGCAAAAAAACTCAGTTTTCCGATTGGTATCTTTTGGAGCGAATCCTTCCAAGGTGGATTTTGACGTGGCACAAACTAAAACGGTTACTTTTAGCAGCTTCTACTGCACGGTTTTTTTAAATAGATGTTTTGATTTTTGAGTTTTTTTTTTACAAAAAAATACCTCTTAGTCGGCGCGTCGAGTATGTTACGGGTCAATGGGTGAGTGAGTGAGTGAGTGAGTGAGCGAGTGAGTAAGTGAGAGATGTATGCATGTCACACCAATCAGATTGGATCTACTATAAACAGCCAATCAAATTTCTTGTTGTAAAGGTAAATGGTATGTGAGAAGATCTGAGCCCGATAAAGTTCAGAACGGCCGTATTCATTCTTCTATAAAAGAGGAGGAAGTATTCATATATTGGGTTTACTTCGACATTTTCTGTGGGTTAGGCTGAGGATTTTAGTTAAATGAACGAAATGAGCCTCGAGGTTTGGAACAGTTCGTGAGTTCGTAGTATGCAAATGCAACGAGATATTTTTATTTTTAGTTAAAGGTAACTTGATACTTTTGTTTTTCACAAGCAGTAAATTCAATTGGAGGTCACGAATCGTCACTTCTAGTTCTTAGGACATGTTTTAGAGGGGACGAGACTTTAGATTTGAAACAGTTCTAACGTTTACAATAGTCAGTGCGGGTAACGATTGTTTTGTTCTTGTTGCATGCAAATATAACAAGATATTTTTGTTTTTTAGTTACAAAGTGTAATGTGACACTCTTGTTTTTCACAAGGGAGTAAATTCAATTAGAGCGGACGAATCGTCACCACTCTTTCCCACGAGATGTTTGCTATCTTTAGTAACAAATGGTAACTAACACTTTTGTTTTTTTATATGGGAGTAAATTCAATTAGAGCTGACAAGTTGTCGGCTATTGTTTCCAGGATATTAAACAAAAATGCTTTCATTTCTGGACGGTTTTTACGTCTCTGCAGTAGCAGTTTAATAGTTTTATTTGATGACATTCATTTCAGTCCGATATTTTTTAAGGTAAAAAGTATGAAAACTATTCAAATGTTCTTTGAAGACTGCGCGGCACCAAGTTAAAGTGCAATTTAATTAAATCAGACTTTCAACGTGTCAGAGGTTTTTTTCTCTTTCTTTCTATTTTCGGTGAAGTTGTGTTGTGTTGTGTTGTGTGAAAAGGTAAGCTTACGTCTCGTATAAAATGCGAAAAAGTCCCTAAATTAACTTGAGTATTTTTGAGCAAAAATTCCTCTTGGGGGTTGGAAGGGTTATGTGATCGGTGAGTGAGGGAGTTATGCATGTGCGCGTGTCACACCGGGTTGTATCAAAGAACGAATCAAATTGCCTGTTAGAAAATAAGATGGTATCTACATTAATCTGGAGACATGTCAGATTACTGTAGTTTGTTCAGTCAAACATTTTATGGCTTACTATTTAGCTATCTTACCATGACCGATGTAACATCGCAACCAAAGAAAAAATGTCAAATTAACCAAATCATTACTGTACCATGAATGCTCCTATCTCCGACACTTCACACAAAAAATAACTCTTGCACGCCTTGCGTGCCTATGTTTATGTTAAAGGCTTCGCACGAAGACTCGTTTTGAAACAGGCAAAAGGAAACGTTCATCTATGAGCTGCTCACAGGAGCCTTTGATTTATTTCAAGAAAGGCTAAATGTCCTTGGTGTACATCGAGATAAGCAGGTGCAAATGAGATGTTGATAACCAGTGTGGCCTTTTGTCAGAAGAATACGTTTGATGCTCATGCTTGATGCACCAATAAAAACCAGTCTTGATTATTATCAGCCACACAAAACATTTCGATTCTCATACCGAGTTCTGGTTTATCACTACTCTTCAGCTGTTATTGTTAATTTCACCTTTGATAGTTCATAATTAATTCTGTTTGTATTAAGTAATTTCTTATAAATATTCGTTCCTACATGCGAGGAAGTAAATAACAAAAAATTCAAAAAAATATATGAAAAAAATCAGAAAATAATAATAAAACGCCTAATGCAGAGAAAGAAAATAATGCGTAAGGAACAGAATGAGATGGCCGATTTGGGAACCTTAAGATCGTAGATTTTACATCAAATATTGTTTGAATCATTTCCCTCTAGTATTGGCTGCAGTCGTTTAAAAATCATCGTTGAACCTCGTAGAATAATCGTGTTCTAATAAGCGTCAAAACGAAGTCGGAAACTCATGAAGTAGTACAACCAATCATAAAATACGCGAAAACGCGGAGAGCCTCTCATTCCAACAGAATAATAAAAGACTTCGGAGGTGATTAAGTTTTAAGAATAATTAAAGTACATCTCTTACCTCATTTTCTTGAGCAGAGGAACCTTTCGATAACCACGAACTATACGATTGATGGTCTGTCAATGCTGCTTTGCTGACGTGTAAAAGGAAATATGAACGTGACGGTTCCAGCTGTTTACGAGTGGTAATTGAGGGTTTTTCCTGGTTACGAAGTCCCAATTTTGGGAATTTCTCTCGAGTTTCCGGCCTCCCTTAAATTCGAATAACAGTATCAAGAAGAAAAAGACATATACAATGGCCGTATTTACTAATAGAAAAGAGTAATGTGTCTCAGACGCACGAGGCGTCTAACATTAAGTGCGTCTAAGTAAGTACGAGATACGTAAAGCTCGTGCGAAGAAAAGAAAGCTATTTTGAGAGAGACGGTTACTCGCTTGATTACTTACACTGTTTCTTTTGGCCAAACGGATTCCCAGTTCAGATATATCTACCAGTTCGTTAGTCGTCTCGTTTTTGCCTAGACAAATTATACGTCTGTGACCTACATGTTTAAAGCGTCTGTGTCTTCCGGAGATATAGAATTTTTAACTTCTTATGAAAAGTTAACACGCCCTATTTAACGTCTGCCTAGGTAATACGATTATATATATAAGGCCAACGTTTACGTTTTGAGAAGGCAAGTTATTTGTCATCTATGTCATGGTTCTAAACCGTGTTCTCGCTTTGGCGAGAAAAGATAAAAATCGGGATAACTAGTCCTAGCGTTCAAAGGCTATGTAAATTTAAGTCGGAGTAGGCTACAAACTTTTGGACAACTCCATAGCAAGTAGAGAACTCGAAAGTGAGAGAACAAAAAAAGATACTCGCCGTTGCCGAAGCGATCGACTCACTGGATCATCTCTTGAAAGGTTTTATGTCAATGACCTAGTGAACGTACGTTTCTTGAGCAAAATAATCCAACCCGTCTACTGAGACACGAAACCCCAGGTCATGAACGTGTTCTCTGGTAAGCAGTCACTGGCGAATATTAATCGCGTTGCTCGGGACGTCAGCTCATTAATTAAATATCATTTTGCATAATTCCCATTACTGGTTGAATAAAAACATTACTTTATGTGGATTAGTCAGGAACTGATTGTTATCGACGCCGGGCGACCTTTAAACCGAAACTGAGGAAGTTGTAAAAGAAGAAATTTCTTGAGGGGAAATTTCTAGGTTGGTGAAATATTTCAATTTTGATTCTGAATGTTCGATCAGTCTGAAATATACCTTTTCTACCGAACATTCTTCAGAATCTTACATTTGTTCATTTTTGTGGTCTACGGTAATTTTCTACTCAAGTAGGCATAGACCGTTATTGCGTGACAGGCCCAAAGAGCCTCTGCGTAGGAGGCAACTTTGGGGCAAGTATTGTGACAAGTATAACTTAAATAGGAAACACTTGCAAGGACGTTTGTCCACTCCCTTGATTTCTGAGGGTAGAACTTAATAATCCTAGGCGCGCTAATAAAGAACGCGGGTCTGGCTTTCCCAACTTCGCTTCGTGCGTGTGACGCAAAGGTGAGTCTACTCGCAAGCTTTTGGAAATCATTCAAGTGTTGGTTGTGTCCTGGTGTACCGGTACACAGAGGGAATAACCATTGTACTCCTTTCTTTACGAACCTTTGTTTAGCTGTTGGACATTGTTGGGTCTTTTTTATCGGTTCTTATGAAGCGGTACACGAGGACAGAACCCAAGTGTTTAACACAGCCCGGGTCAATAATGTGCTGACACATCAAGTACAGACCAATGAAGCACAAAATCTGAATCACCACCCGTTTATTGATTTTCGTACCAGTTGCAGCAGTTTTCCTTACTGCACACGTGCGCCGTGCGAGAGGCTTTCTGCTAAAGTAATGTTTAGTTGATAGTCGAGGACAGGAAGTCCTTGCCCATCCACTTTGCATATCGTGATTAATCACAGATTGTTCAATAGAGCAATAGTCACAGTAGTCTCATTCTACCTAAAATACATAAACCAGGTAATCCAGGATGCCCTATTGTTTCATCTAATAGCCATCCCACTGAACGCATATCCCACTTCGTTGACTACCACCTTCAACCTTTAGTTCATAAACTGCCATCCTTTGTTAAAGACACTAACGACTTCCTTAACAAACTCCTTACCATCGGTAATTTACCCGCTAATTCCTTACTAGTTACACTTGACGCTTCATCATTATATACTAATGTCCCACATAATGAAGGTATTAATGCTTGTGAGCATTTTTTACGTACTTCCTTTCACAATACCATTCCTACTGGCACACTCTGTGACCTCATTCGCATGATTCTAACCATGAAAAATTTCCCATTTAATGATAACCACTATCTTCAAATCCATGGCACCGCCATGGGTACTAAAATGGCCCCCTCTTATGCTAACCTTTTTCTAGGTTATTTCGAAGCCAACCCATTGGAAAATGCCCCATTTCAACCCAACACTTGGCTACGATACATCGATGATATTTTTATGATCTGGACCGAAGGTCCAGACAACCTAAAAATTTTCATCGACTATCTTAACAACATTCACTCCACCATTAAATTCACCAGTTCACACTCTTCTACTAACGTACCTTTTCTTGACGTTAGTGTCTCTTTGACTAACGACGGTAGCATATCTACTGACCTCTACACCAAACCTACAGACAAACACCAACATCTACTCTATTCATCTTGTCATCCCTTACATACCAAAAAAGCCATTCCTTTCAGTCTAGCACTCCGCTTACGACGTATCTGTTCTACCGACGCCACGTTTACTACTCGCACGGCTCAACTTACCACTTACCTCCTTAAACGAGGTTACAACCGTAATTTCGTCACCAAACAAATACGACGAGCCGCCGACATCCCCCGCAGACTCTCGTTACAAACCAAAGACGTCAACAAACCTAAACGTATACCATTTATAACTACCTTCAATCCATCACTCCCTCACATCTCTAACATCATTAAAAAACATTACAATTTGTTGCTCTCTTCTAACCGCTGCAAAAACGTTTTTCAGCATTTGCCTGTTGTAGCCTTCAGACGCTCTCCTAACCTTCGTGACTTGCTAGTTACAGCTAAACTCTCTTCTAATTCTTCTAATCCCCAACTCCCTTCTGGTTCTTTCCGTTGTGGCAAAAACTGTACTACTTGTTCCTACATTTCTCACGGACTTACTACATACACCTTCTTTTCTACCGGGGAAACACGCCCCATAAAATCTAACCTGACCTGTGACACTAAAAACCTGACCTACATGATTCAATGTAACCGCTGTAATTTACAATACATAGGAGAGACGAAACGACGACTAAAAGACCGATTTAATGAACACCGCTGTACCATAGATAACCCCAACAACAAATCTAAACCTACTACAGCCACCGAACATTTCCTGTCCTCTCCTAACCACACCGTTAACGACATGCAATTAATCCCCATCGAGAAAATCGTTTCTAACCGGGACTCTATCCGTAAGGCCAGGGAAGCTTTTTTAATTCAAAAAGGCAGAACAATTGATCCTAATGGTCTGAAATTCCGCGAAGAAACATATTAATTGTTTCCATTTGTTTTCTTTTATTATCTTCTTTTATCATGTTATTTTATTTTACCGTATGCTTATCTTTAATTTACACTATCAATTACTTTTGCGTATTTCCGGTATTACGTAAATATCGGCTAAATAAAAACACGTACCAATGTAAAATTTTCCATTGTACCTGAAGAAGGCTGGTTTGGCCAGCAGAAATATAGTACACCTTCAAAAAAGTCATCCTACGTTGTGTCGGTTTTTGCTTTTGTATTCTTCATTTTATATGTAAAGCCGATTAGATCACTATTGATCCAACATATACCAGCAGGATCATCGTTCCGGTTGCTTGCTTAAACATTTTATGGTCAGTGCATGGCTCCGCTTGCCAGGGCTATCCATGATGTTGACAGCTTGCTCGCAGCCGCAGTCTAGCCTTACTTTGCAACTGAGCACAAGATAGAAATACGGGATCTACAGACTGCATGTTTACAGACGTAAGAGAGCGGATTTTTCATACTCCTGACCTCGCGTGTTTATATTTATATAGGACCCCTTCGGATCAATTGTCTCAAAATATTAATTGCTGTTGGCATTCTTCCTAATTGTGTCGATATCCGAAGGAAACACAGTTAAGGTAAACAAATAATCATTTTGAAACAAGTGTTATTTAGCCCAGTCATTCAAGTGTGACTGAAATTATAACTGAAACACGATTTTTTTCCCCAAAATCTGGAAAAACAAAAATGAAAGGTTGAGAGGTGCGCTGACTGAATTGAAGTCTGGAGTACACTGCCAACTGTAATCACTGATGCCACCGAATCAAAATTAGTAATAAACAGGGGTTTGAATGTCAGCTAATGAAATGAAGGCGTCGAAAGCACTCTGACAATCTTTGGGTGCGTTCCTTTCGGGAGATCTGGATCAGGATCAGTGATCGGTGATCCAAGATCACTCGGATCATGGTGCATCAAAGGAACCGATGAATCCACTCTGGTCACGGATTCATCGGTTCCTTTGATGCACCATGATCCGAGTGATCTTGGATCACTGATCCTGACCCAGATCACCCCAGGGGAATGCACCCCTCGATTACTGCTAGCCTAAGATAAATCTTCTAAGCCGAATCACCGTAAAGAAAGGCAAGAACAAAGGAAAGACCGGCATGCAAAGCAAAACTGTACCGAGCATAACCAGAAATCAGATAAAGTACACTTTCGTTACAGCAATAAACGGAAGTAGTTACCTTTTTGTGATAACACGCTTGCTAACATCCACTTCCTTCTCTGTCAAGACGAATTGTAATGGGAAATCCGCCATCATTTTGTAACTTCCTTTCCCTGGGGCTTTGCCTCGTATTTTCTCTGAACTTCTGCCTGACGACTTTTCCCTAATCGCGCGTTTCAAGGGGTGTCTGGAAAACCCGAATAGCGAATAGCGAATAGTCGCGAATAACGAATAGCGAATAGTCTCGAATAGTGCGAACAGTGGCGAACGGTCACGAAAAGTGGCGAATAGTGACGAATAGTTGTCAATAGTCACCGCTTTAGACCTAATATCCAGCGTTAATTAATTATCCAAATAAGCAACAGAATTTCAGTGAATTTATTACCTTTTCTTCTCCGGACTCAGGCTAGTAGGCTGTCCATCGCCGACATTAAGAAAACAGAAAACACAAGGATAACCTAATAAAGACGTATTTACGCTTTTGCAGCGGTTAAAACTGAAGAAATTTCGTTTAGAAACACGTTTTGTCCTGACTAGCGTCTGTGCTTTTTAGCGGGAAAATCCCATCCTAAGTTGCCACGAGGCTGATTGCGAGATACTGGGTACCCTATTTGCCACTATTTGCCACTATTTGCCACTATTTGCCACTATTTGCCACTATTCGCCACTATTAGAGACTGTTCGCCACTATTCGCACAATTCGCTACTCGGGACTATTCGCTGTTCACTATTCGCGACTATTCGCTATTCGCTATTCAGGTTTTCCAGACACCCCGTTTCAAGAGATGAACACCGACATTTACCTCGAGGTATTTTAAAATATACATTTTCCGGCCGACGTTTATTCCAAGTGCGATTTTGGTAACGTCTAGCCAACTGCAGAGCAATTTGAGATCCCGGAAAGATAAAAGATAAAAGATAAAAGAAAGATAAAAGCTAAAAGAGGCTAGATTTTCTTGTGTGACATTCTTGTGGCTTGGCGTCACATCAACTCTATAGCAAGTCTGCGTAGATCCGACCCTCACCAAGCAACAGCGGCGGCAAAAGGATTTGGTCTGCGTGGGGAGCCATTCTTTTGCTTTGTCGTCATAACAAAGTCAGTTGACGAGAGACCAAAAGAATGATAGCCATGACCTGTACTTCCGCCACTCCCCTAAAAATAGATAACTTAAAAAGAAACAACAAAAATATTAAATTATAAAAAAAAAAAAAAAAAAAAAATAGCCGGAAAATGCAATCACAAGGGAAAACTTTCCGGCGCGTAAATGCTAATAACAAAGGTTCTCGCATTCCGTTTTCATGGTAATAACTAGTTTAGAGATCACTAAGGAAGCATAAACATCCTCTCTTACATATACTATATTTATTTCAACACGGTAAAATCTTCAGTGATAAATTGAAATTAAAAAAAAGTTCAATTATAGCGGAGCCCCATACCCATACGGGAAAGAAAAAGAAACCCATGAATAGATTTTCTCGTGGTTTTTATGGCTACCGGTATTGCTCGTGGGCGCTTACGCACGACGACGACGGCGGCGGCGGAGTTGCCCAACATGGCGACCATAAATAGGACACCTAAGCCAAAACGAGGCTTAATTTTTCGCGGGCTTTCGCGGGCTTTCTGTAGCTCAACGCGGCTACACGGGATACTACGTCAACGTTAGGTCTTCAGGTTAGCTGACGCTTTCCGTGTTTAGGTGGAAAACGGTTTGGAAAATATTTTTTTCCTGCTATTTTCGCCGGTTTAAGTTTAAAACACGTTTGAAATATATAGCTGTGGTCAGGACCACATTGGTGGCTACCCAGTGATTTAAGTCAAGCATCTTTGGAGGGATGACTGAAACTTAAAGCTGAGTGGTTGTTTTTGATTTGTTTAGAGCTGCTTGTTGCTCTGTATTGTAATTTTTGGCATATCTTAGGAAGATTTTTAATTTTGCATGATGCCTGAAAGAACTATGACAGAAGAGTAGAAACGGAAAAAGAGAGAAAGAGAACGTGAACGACAGAGGGAAAGGAGACGAAACCGCAAGCAAGAGCAGCGCGAAGCGGAGTTAAAACAGCAGCGAGAAACGAGAAGCAACAGAACGGAGATTGCCAAACGAAGCGAGCCCACCCCAACCCCCTCCCCCTTCCTGAAAATAGTGAAACCAAGGTTTAATAGTATAGATATTTTTCCAATCAATAGTCAAGTGAAAGTTAGGTACCGTAACTTGATTTAAGGCAATCTGCAACCAGGAGAGCTATCGCTTATGCCACGAGGCGTTGTGAACTATCAATTTGTGTTGCACCGTGTTAAAACAAAATCCGTGTAATTTTCGTCTAATAGCAGGAACCTACTACAGGATGCTTCATTTTCAACTGAACATACTGGAAGGAACGCTCCTTCAACAACATAGATTTAAACTGGAGCGAAGCCTGTATCTCATATTTTAAGAACTTTTTTTTATTTTCGGTTTTTTTATTTCGTAAAAGGAGCCGTTCTTTCCTCCCCGAAAGTGACGAACCCCAGAAGCTGCTCATTCCGAAAATAACGAGGGTCGTTACGTTCAGAGGTTTACGGTATGTGCCGATTCCTGTAAAATTGAAATATTTTTCTCTCTATAGAAACTGAAATTCTGATGTCAAATGATCTAGCAAAAGGAAGACATTGATTTACTGTTTGTACTTCATTTTGGATTATTTGTTAATCGACGAGAAAGCTAAGACTGCGTCAAGTGAACTTTTTAGACTAAAAAAGTTGTCTCTAAAGGTAATATAAAACCAGCTGTGATAATTCTCGATACACTATCTCGAAACAAGTTTTTTCATACAAGAACAACGTTAAAAAGTGGAGAAATATATGATATAGTCACTAGCACGTGCGGCCTTCATGAAAAAAAAATATCGAGCTCTCCCAACAAGATATAAAACTACGGGTGAAATCTTGCGCACTCTGATGGAATTCTCTAGCTCTAATCTGAATTCTATTCTGTCACCGCACTGACTCACGTAAGATAGTACTGCGCCTGCGCGAACTCAGTGTGTTGCCGCCTTTGAAAGCGAACGGTGTTATATTATCGAGTAGCAATAATTTGCTCCTTGAGATGAAGGAAAAAAGTACCGAAGTCAATACACAACAACAAAGAATGACTAAAGAGCATTCGGGGAGAAAGAGGAAGCCAGACCCGACGGAGAATATCCTCTCTACATCCGAAAACATCGAAGGACCAACAGAGAGTGGAGCCATAAATGGCGCCGCTCGTATTTCTGCTGATATGCAGCTCATGTTGACAGTTATGCGAGAAGGTTTTGATAGTCTGAACCAAACACTATCAGCAACGTCTACCAGTACGGCTAATGCTATTGCTGAGGCGTTTGAGACGTTCAAAGGAGAGTTAGAAATCGCTCCCGAAGAGGAAAGCGTGCTAGAGAGCGCGGAAACGCAAGACCACGAGGTTGGCGAACCACCCGCAAAGAAGCGCTGTGACCAACTACCGGAAAAGTCCGATGAGGAAAAATCGGAGAAATCCCCAGAAATTGAAGCGCTTATCAATAGAGCCACTCACGCCTCTAATGAAGGAAAGAGTGAGGTATTAAAAAGCCTAAAACAAGATCTCTTGAAAGAAGAAACGAGTCCTGAGGTGGACTGCGAGCTTGCGAGTGTAATTGATTCGATGCTCAAGGACGGGCTACCTGAAGAAAAGCCTCAGGACAAGATGAATAAATATCATCGCCCAAAAAACTGCCAAAACCTAACTAAAGTTAGAGTTAATCAAGCAGTCTGGGATAATTTGAGCCTAGCAGTACGCTCACAAGATGTGAAATTGCAGAAAGTGCAAACTTCCTTGTTCAAAGGACTCTGTGCCTTGACGACTGCGTTAAACAAGTTCCTCGGAAATCTGTCCTCAATTTCCTCGGGGAATGAAATACTCCTGGAAGCCACTGATGCTTTTGCCCTGATAGCTAAACCAGAGGCGTCGAGAGCTGATGAAGCCAGACTTAAATAATGATTACAAACATTTATGTTCGTCTTCCTCGTCTGTTACTATCACCGACCAACTGTTTGGCGATGATTTAGTAAAGGAAGTGAAAGAGTTGACTGAAGTCAACCGCGTCGGAAAGAAAGTTGCGACAAATCATGGCTCAGCACAGAGATCACGTTATGACCCCAGAAACACGAGGAATTTCAGCAACTATGATTCAAAGAGACATGGAAATCCTAGCAGGAGGCCTTTTTTAGGCTATCTAAACAACGATCGACAGTCTACCAACCCCAACCAGACAAGGAAACCAAAACAAGGGAACCCGAAATAAAGGCCACAGCTACAGATCCTGTTAACAGAAATGAGGTTGAGGTAAGAGCTCGTTCCCTATTTGTGTCTAATGACAATATAGTTGGACGACTGAAACAGTTTTCCCCCAGTGGCGCTGTTTAACTTCAGATCAGTTTATTCTTGATAGTGTGCAACACTACAAAATAGAATTTGCCCACCTCCCTGAACAGGAGTTTGTGCCACAGGAAATAAATTTTACCCCTCAAGAACAGATTATCATTGAGGAGGAAATTTCAAAACTCTTAAAAAAGGGTGTTATTACAGAAGCAAGTCACTGTAGAGGAGAATATATTTCTACCATATTTATTAGACCTAAAAAAGATGGTGGACATAGGTTGATACTTAACTTAAAAAAGCTCAATGCATATGTTGAGTACCATCATTTTAAGATGGACACATTGCAATCAGCTATAAGGCTCATGAAGACAAGCTGCTACATGGCATCTGTTGACTTGCGTGATGCATATTATTCAATACCCATTGATGATGAATACCAGGAAGGAGCACTCTGTACACATTCGGGTTTATTCTGACAACACCATTGCGGTAAACTATATTAACTCTACGGGGGGTACACACTCCATGGAGTGCCATTCTGTTGCTAAGAACATTTGGCACTTTTGCATGGACAGACAGATATGGGTATCTGCAGCTCATATCCCAGGGAAAGAAAATATCCATGCAGACAGAGAGTCCAGGATTTTCAGTGATAATAAAGAGTGGATGCTTTCACCTCGCTTATTATGCGAGATCATTGACATATGGGGGAAACCCACCATAGACCTTTTTGCTTCTAGGCTAAACAAGCAATTAGATTGTTATGCATCCTGGAAACCAGACCCAGAAGCAACTTATGTGGATGCTTTTCCAATCAGTTGGGGTAATCATTTGTTCTATGCTTTCCCTCCATTTAGTTTGATTGCACGATGTTTACAGAAAATAGCGATGGAGAAATCAGAGGGTATCATAATTGTTCCTATGTGGGAAACTAAGCCATGGTACTCGCAACTATTACGCATGATAACGGATGTTCCAAGGACTCTGCCACAAAAGTCAGACACTCTTCAAATGCCAGCAAGGAAAGAAATGACACATCCTCTAATCAAGAAAATGACCATGATGGTCTGCAGAGTATCAGGCGATCCCTTGAAACACAGGGAATTTCAAAACGAGCTGGCAAACCATACATATGCTAAATCTTGAGGACATGACAAGCACGGAGTCACAAATTACGTTTGTTATGTCTAAGCCTATAAAGCAAACCAAGCCTGGTACAAAATCAGTTCACGTTCAGTTTACTTCATATCCTGCTGACCCCCTCCTATGTGTGGTCACTACACTAAGGGAATATTTAGCACGCGCAAACGAGTTGCGTGGACAATGTAAACAAGTGTTTATTAGTTATCTCAAGCCTTTCCGTCCGGTGTCCAGGAGCACCATTAGTCGTTGGGTTAAAGTTGTTATGAAGGAAGCAGGGATTAATGTAGACAAATTTAAGCCACATAGCCCAAGGTCTACCTCCACATCTAAAGCCAGTTTGTGCTCTGTACCTTTAGACCAGATAATGTCAGCTGCTGGTTGGTCTTCAGCCACCACTTTTGCTAGGTTTTACAACAAGCCAATCGATGTAAACAATGGTTTTGCTGATAGCATTTTGTCACTTAAATAATTCACTAATAAACCACCTTGCATATGGTTCAAATGGTTTCATGTGTGCAGTTGCTTTGAAGTCTCACGTGAGCCCTCAGTGCGGTGACAGAATAGAATTCAACAATTAAACGAGACTTACCTGTAAGTTGAAGTTTGATTAGAATTCTATCTGTCACCAAGCACCGAGGGATTACGTGCCCGCCCTAGGTTTTTCATGCCCAACCCTTTCGTGGCTTGGTGCTGGATTTTCCACTGCACACATGGTAAGTGCTTTAAAAACTGAGTTCGCGCAGGCGCAATGCTATCTCACGTAATCCCTCAGTGCTTGGTGACAGATAGAATTCTAATCAAGCTTCAACTTACAGGTAAGTCTCGTTTAATTGTTGAATTATACTTCAACATGAACCTTCAGTGAAAACGAAAAACAATTGTAGTCATCAGTAGTTAAAGTATCTGAACTGTTGTCAGAAAAAGGTAAGGTCGGTGAGCTAAAGGGCATTTGATGAGATATCATTATATATATACTGAGTGCAATCAAGGCGAGGAAAATGTTATTTTAGTTCCAGTTACACCGAGTTGTTCGTGTTTTGACGTACCGGAATTTTACTGTACGTTTTAAATGTGACTTACTTCGACCCCCGCATACTTTAATTAGTTTCATTGATATGTTGGAATGAAATGCTGTTATAGGCTACCTGTTCACATTGTTTTGTGAAGACGGATAGATTTATCCCCCTCCATAAAAAAAACAAATTGTGGGAGCAATCATTTCTCTCACGTTTTTATACATATGTACAGCAGAAGATCCATACGTTGATGCTCATACTGTTTAATCGGGGAATGCGTAAACAGGTTTTCCGCGACTTTTATCTTCAGCGCCGTTGAAAGTGTGAAAGAGACTATTTAAGCATTTTTTTTAAAATATACAAACTTCACATGACCTTAAGTTTGCTTATATCTGCAATTTTGCTTTTGCATCAGATTTACGAGCGGGAAAATCACTGAAAACAGAACAAAACAAAACAAAAAGTCTGCGGTCACTAAAAATATTTCAATCAAAAAGAAATCAATATAACTAGTAGTTTTTGTCACATTTTGCAATGTAGTAGAACCTGACTTTTATTTTCCAAGTTTATACTTTCGAAATCTGCTAATAAAGTTGGCAATGTTATTTTTAAATTGCATGCATGTATGAAGAAACCTCGAAACCGAGATGTTTTCTGGTAACATCAAAACATCAAAGTATAGTGTTAAGGTAAAGGAAACTAAAAACTTCGAACAAAAAGTACAATGCATGTGATATCTTTTGCAGCATTCTTTAATTTTGCGTGAGAACGAAGTAGATATGTACACTAATCTAAAAACCATTCCTGAGAGAAAAAATATACGCTTGTGTTTCACGACGTACCTCAATGATTTTTGGTACATGTTTACATGTATTTCAGTTTGAATTCACAAATCAAACGGAAACAGTATGATTAGTCACAGAGATGGTAACGAACGTTTTCAGTTTTTGTGGGCGCTTCAGCCTCCATTATGCTACTGTCGGCGGAATCTATTTGTCTACGTGTCGCGTATCGCGGTTCTTCTGGGAGGAATTGAGTAGGCTTATATGACGTGATCATTTGATACGGCGGCCATTGCTGAGTCGTGTAATATTTCAGATATTTTTCGACAGCTTTCCGTCACGAGTGAAGGTAAGTTATTTTCCATTTCTAAATTGCTTTGCCTCGTTTTTGTCATATATAATCCTTCTTCCCGAACTGCCATCGAGAACTGTGTTCTCTTTGTTATTTCAGTTAGATCTTCGTGAGAAAATTTCTTCGGCGATACAAAATTGTTTTTCTCACGCAAGCCATTAACTTATACAGGCTCGGCTAGTGTTCAGTGTGGATTGTACGGGAAAAGTATTCGCTTTCGCAAGCACTCACCTTCTTTACCCAAACGAGTGTCAGTTATTGGACTCTAATGTTATCACGTAAATCGTGTACATGTATTTGCACTGTGCAGTTATTTTGAGAGACCCTATTAGGGGTAAATTCCGACAAGCGACATGGCCTTGAAAAGGCGACATGAGAGCTATGAATTGGCGACGAACGACAGACTACTCCAGCGAAATAGAGAAAGTGACACCAATGCCAAGATAGACCGACAACGAATTTCGGAACTGAGAATGCATCGATTGTTTTAAACGTTTGAGTCGAAGTGAAGACGCATTTCCAGAGTTTTAAATGTGTTTTCCTGTCTCACGCGCGATGTCAACGGGTCGTGAAACCCAGGGTTTCTTATATATGCTAAAACGTCCACGTCCAATAAATCGAGTCCGTCATTGCTGAGCATTTTTTCTCACTCTCAGCTGAGTGAGCAGTGCCCTAAAACGCCTAAAAACAGGCTTAAGGAGAAAGGTAAGAGATCTTCGACCGTCTGCTTCATATTTTTATTAGTGGGTAACCAGTGAAAGAATATGAAGCTGTATTATCAACAAATGGCATTATGGAAGGAAAAGAGAGACAGGGGAAAGTTGCCAAGGTCTTCTCGTCTTCAGCAGAAGATAAGGGTTACGCCAAATTCAAAGGAAGAATATAGATAGGAGAGGTTATCTGATTGAGGCCGTTGAGATTTTGAGTTAAAGAACGATTGTTAAACATAAACATGGTAAAAATAGTCATAGGTTCGATTGTATATTAGGTCCAAGCACTGACTGGAAAATGGCTGAAAATAGCAATTCCAAGCGTCTAAATTTCAAACGTTCCTGGGGGAGCATGTCCCCACATCCCCTAGGAGGTTAGCAACTTCAGCGCTCGAAAGCATGCCCAAGCCCTTAGAAAGCATGCCCCCAACCCCTTAGAAGATTTTGAAAAATTAAAGTAGCTAAGAAGTCTTTTCCTTCATTCTGAGTCGAAATATAATGCTTTAAAAGTAACCCTAAAGTAACCATTAAACCCACTGACTGGAGAAATGCAGGCTCTGCATAAGAATTCCTACTGCTGAAAAGTGGTCGAAGCAAGTGCAAAGCATACAAGGAGTAAATTATATCCAAAGAGATACTTAATTATATATCTACTTGACTAAAACAGCAAGGAACCTTCAATGCGTGAGAAATAATCGTTTCAGCGTGAGAGTGCAAGATTGAATTCGTTTGCGTGAACCTCATGCTCAATGCGTGAGACTTGAGAGTACTGTGTCGGTTTTTTTTTAATAAACAAAGGTATTACGATGTGCTATACATGTAGCTTCGTTTTAATGGAAAAAGGTCAAATTTCCTGACACAACTCCTCTGAGACGAAATTCCGACAGGCGACATAAGAATCTTGCGAAATGCCGACATGGCTGGTGGCGAATTTCAGACAGGGGACATGGGTACCCCCCCTAACAGGGCCTCTTTTGAGCAGCTGTGAATGCAGTCGAACTGCTGAACTTACATGTACTGGAGCTACATGACAATATTAACTGCGAGTATGGGGACATCAATTGAACAATACCGGTCGAGGAAGCGAAGGATGCCTTATCACATGTTCAGCGGAGATGGATTCTTACAATGTTTTAGCTAAATGTGTCTCACTTGACAGCATTGAAACAAATTCTGGACATGTACAGAAATGATGGGCAACATTTTGTCTACATCCCATTGCTTGTAAGGGGAAGTGAATGATAAGAAGAACAATCCAGGCCCTGCAGTATTTAATAATACTAATCCAACAACCACTGTGTGGGCAGGCCACAAGTCAAGGAACTGACAGAAGCACACTTTGGTGAAAACGTTGGTGAGCAATGTGTTGCAAATTATGTTCACTTGATTATGGTTAAAATTTACAATACAAATAGAAGACAATCAAATAGAAGACACTGTACTCACAATATGCTTATTGGATCGTGCCTATACAGTTCTAGAAAATATAAATTCTGTACAAAAAAATGTGTATTTGCCATTAACTGTTACAATGAGGTCAACTAATGTTCCAGGAAGAGTTTCGATTTTTGCGAGAATGTACATTCAATGCAACGTAATGCAATTTAATACATTGTTCATTATTTTCACTCTTGACACCAAACAATGCCCAATATATGTCTCTTAAATATTTACTTGCAGAAGCATTTTCAAATAATTTTCTTAAACTCATCAATAACTCATCAAGTTTAAACAATGTAAATCCTAACTGTGATGGTGTTTGGATATCTGATCTTATTTGACATAGATGTTGTAATTTTAAGTCGCCTTTTCCTCTTTAGTTCTAGTTTCAATTGAGAAGATAGGTGTACTTGTGTATATAGTGGGTCAAACACCGAAGACCACATTCCATCACGTTTAAAAGACTCTTCTCCATATTTGGAAATGTGGTTAAACACGGTCTTTCATGCTTGATGTATTACATCACTGTTACTACAATTGTTGTTTGTGGCAGTTTTTAAAGACGTCAGAGCACAGCTTTGACATATTTTAAATTTAACTTCGAGGATTTGCATGGGATACTCCTTTCATTCGGAAGATACACTTTGGTCAGCATTGAAGAGCTTAAAAACCTATTATATTTACAATTGTCTTGCTTACAAACATGGACTGGTCCTTTCAAAATGAAAGGTGTACTGCACATGTCTTGATTTGTGGTTATCAAGCTCATATGCAACAAGTTCAGCACGACCAGGAATGTGATTACAGTGAATGAATGTGTGTTCAAGAAATTCTCCTAAAACAACTGATAACAGTTGCATTGTGTTCTTCAAATAACATTTAATTAACTTCCCACTGTGAATAGCATGATAAAAAATATGTTATTATCTTATTGTATTTTAAAGCAGATCCAACCGATCAAAGTAGTATTGGGTTTGACAGAACAATTATAACACCTACAATGAGGGACATCTGTACCAGGTCATGTGAGCATAAGAACCTAGTAAACCAGAGTGCAGCACACTGAGCAATGTGTAACACTCCTTTAGACATAATTTTTATGTTTGTTATATAGCATTTGACTTTTTATCAAGCTTCAGCCGATAAACCTGTACTGTATACTTTTCATGTGAGTTGCTGGAAGCTCTGTTACACAACTCTTTATACAACTGTATGCTAACAGCCACTTGAAGATTAATATTGAATCCAGAAACAAACATGGATGCACTCTTCTATCCAGAAATAATTATGCAAACTACTAGTCAATCATCAACATATACTTTTAACATCACAAGGCTCTTCATGTATCAA
Organism: Orbicella faveolata; assembly: GCF_042242905.1. Lineage (NCBI taxonomy): Eukaryota > Metazoa > Cnidaria > Anthozoa > Scleractinia > Merulinidae > Orbicella > Orbicella faveolata. The sequence continues at coordinate 9,073,096 of NW_028301547.1, read as the reverse complement.
AAGAAGCATGCAAACTATATGAACAACATGTTCTTCTTTATTGTTTTTACTGCATTTACAGTAAAATTTTACCACATTTTGCATCATCTTAAAGCTGGCAATCAACCAAAGAACCTACTTCCTGTATGCAGATTGATTATTCTTATTCCACGTGACAACATTACTTTCCAGTCATGACAAAACGTATTCAGAACTTCATTGGAATCGACACCATTGACAAGGTGTCTATTTGGGGCCAAGTGTTGAATTCTCAGTTGCTGATTTTATTATGTAACTGCGGCTTAGATATTGCAGCAAACCCTCTTGGCAGTACATGCGCAAGTTAATTTGATATCTGTAAACAGTCTTCAATAAAATTAATAACAACTCACCTATGTTGATACCTAATAATCAATGTTACTTCATTTATTTAAATTTATACCCTTATCTTTCTAGTGATGGCCTATTCACTTGTAGTACTTTAACTCCCGAATACTAACGTTTAAAACTAGCACTCCAATTGAATGAAATAAAAGTAAATCTAAGCCCACACAAGTACGCTTTGCGGACCTATTTTTTTTAAATGTCATGTTCTAACACAGTTTTGGTTTTTTTCCAAACCGTCTTCCGGACCACGTATATAAATGAAAGGGCGAATTGTTGTCATATTGTCATTCACTAGCAATTCATCTCAGAGGATTGAACTATTGCAAGGTATAAGTAGCCTTTAATTTAAATGCCTTGAATCAAATGTTGAATTTACAATTTTGAAGTGTGGTTTCAACATGCAGCTTATTTTTGTGAACTATTGGGCATTCTGAGAGATTTAGTCCATAATAGCCTTGGATATGCAAATATTTCTTCCTTTTTTCAGAAAGACTGACAATATGGCTTGTACCATGAAAAAGAAAGAAAAGAAAGAACAATATCATCGTTTGTGGTCGATGGCAACTAAGACCTGTTTGTTTCTGACTGTGAAAAACGATAAAGTTGAAAGTGTCAGGTGTAAAGAAAGTGCACGTAACGATGGTTCAGAAGAATCTAGTAAGTTACAGCTTTTCATGTCGATGAATTCGTTTCTTTCACTTGTTGTCTAGCAGCATGGTAAAGGTAAGGTAAAGTCTGCATACGAGCCAACTGGCCCATCAGGCCGGAGCTTATCCCGGTTTCTGTAGCATGAAGCGACTAGGAGTATTTCTACTCCCCCCTGGATGAGATGCTAGTCCATCGCAGGGTTACCCCAAGCATTAAGTTCGCCGGTACCCATTTATACACCTGGGTGGAGAGAGGCACTGTGAGAGTAAAGTGTCTTGCCCAAGAACACAGCACAATGTCCCCGGCCAGGGCTCGAACCCGAACCGCTCGATCCGGAGACGAGCGCACTAACCATGAGGCCACCGCGCCTCCCAGCGTATTGGCAACGTACTTCATCATAAAATTCACAATTTTTGACTTGTGTGTAATAATTGACCTAGTGTTATGCGTAATCCATTGTTTTATCAATTCAATTCAATATGCCAGTCCAACACCATTTGCCTCTAATCTATCTGTAGACAAAGTGTCTATTGTGGTTAAACTTAAGTCGCACTCGAAGTGGCTGGACTGTACCACATTACTGGAACTTATACCGGTCTCCGTACACGGAAGTGCGGACAAAGGGTAATGTTACTTCCCCCGAAGGGAATGCTAATCCGTGGTAGGTTAGCCTCCAGCATGTTTCAACGTTTCTTTAACACATCGCCACTAGGCCACCGCCTCTCCTTCTCGTCTACTTGATACAGTTTGGTAGTATTGATCCGTCAAACTATTAAAACTGGAAACTGAAGGATACTGTTGCCGGAGCCACCTTAAATGCAAAAATTGCATATTAATCCTTTTATTTCGTGTTTTTGTCTTTTCTTTGACACAATTAAGGGAAACTGAAAGTTGAGGAAGCACAAGATACTCCTCCTTCGGCAATTTGTTGGCGGATTGTGTTTACACTAGGCACCAAGGATTACGCCCTGCATGTAGACAACAGCAACACTGTAACTACAGTGGAGGTGGGTTATGAATCTCGCTTTCTTCCCTGCATCCTCTTCACTAGACATTAGAGATCAACAAAAATGCTGATTTACGAGAGACAAAAATGCTGCTGTAAGTGAGAGAAAGTCCTCTTTTCTAGTCGCAGATCACAAAACATAATTCAAATGTGCTCTTTACACCTGCTTTACTTTATGATATATGTCAAAGCGTGAGGTCAACAAAAGCAAATTTTGTTGACACTGGCCTTCGGCCACGGCCTGCATGTACAAGATTACATATCTAATTAACAACTAGATATTGGACCGGAATGCTGATCATTTTCATTCTGGAAAATTGTGCTAATCGATTAAGGTTTAGGGAAGATCCGATATAATTGAGCTATTGAAATTATATTTGGCTCCGCAATAGGCATGCATTATTAAAACTACAAAATTAATTCTCTTGAAATGATGCTGAGTTCAGAATCGTTAAGTTCACTAAGTTAAGGGGCAAGACCCAAACACTTTGCTAAATTGCTGAACCGTATTTCATGGGGAAAAGTTGTTTTTTGTCTTGAAAGAAATGTCGGATTTGTCTGTGAACTATTTGACGCATTTGGGGGAGTGTTGATCTTCTAAAACACAACATGACCAATAACGACCATTGTGTCTCCTTTTTCTGTCAGAGGTTCCTGATGAAAATACATTAAAAAAGGCAACCTGTTTTGTGCCAACAAAACCAGTTCAATCTCAACCATTCGCAGCATGGGAAGTGAAGTCCTCTGGCCCGAGCCAAGGGAAGTACATCGCTGTTAACGAGGAAGGACGCTTATCGGTTAGAGCATTTGATTTTACACCATGTCGCCTGGGCGCTACTTTTGTAATAATATAAGTATGCCCGGGGCGGGAAGAAAAACAAGACGGTTAAAATGTTAACAACTAAGCTTTATGAAAAATGAGCAGCTGGATACATTTCTAGATATTCGGTTTTGACTTTTTTGTTATTGAGATAAGAGAAAAAAAATGCATATCGTAACAGCTTCGAGATTGAAAATATATGGCTGTAATTAATATAATCATTTGAATTAAAGAGAAAGTGAGAGTTACAGTTGTTTGTATAGTAAAAGACAGTTATTGATCGAACGGGGGGGGGGGGGGGGAAGCATTGAATAAATTACCCAATCGAGAGGCTCGGTAACAGTCCCCGTTATTCATTGATATAAGGTAGTTTGACCTTTTAGGGCAAAACAATTTAACCAAAACAACCCCCGATTTATTTTTTCGTTACAACGAAATATTTATACAGATACAGATAGATTTATGGAGTAGGACTAATTCAAACATATTAATTCGCTACTCCGAGTTTCATGCTTCTCGCAATCCTCAGGCAATTGTCACATATAGATATAGATACGTGACATTAACACTTTCATGAAAACTGCAGGTACCAAGAGAAATAACATCAAACGCACTGATAACAGTCCAAAGGGTGAAAAACATATGCCATTTGGCCGAATTCAGAGTTGTTATGCATGGTTAAAGAGGAAAACAATATGTTTAAGTCACACTTAAACTTTTTTTTAGTTTTGAATATTGTCAAAATTACATTGACGCAAGCTCGAGACCGATAAAATATTCCGTTTTCCTTGTTTTGTGCCTATGTTCATGTCGACGGGTATCCTTACATATAATGCAATGAGACCTGCAGACGCTACGCGCGTTGGTCTTTGTTAAGCCTCTAAACGACCTCTAAAAGCCTGACTTTACAAAATTGTAATCAAGCTAGGTGAAACATTTGACTGGAAATTAAAAACAAAAACCCTTTTATAATATTTGGTCGCGATACGAGCCTTTTCTAATTCATGTTAGCATTTAAGCTTTTCTAACCTTTATGCAAATATAGATTTTCTTGCATTTTACAATTTTCAACATTTCTTCCAAGTTTCTCATTTACTTATTTGAGTTTAGGAATATTAGCATGGCCACTCCAAAACGTGCTCTCTTCATCGGGGCAATGTTCTTCCTTGTTACTGCTACAATTAACGTCTCTCTATTACCCGTTCATAGCACTACAAGCTGCCCTTCATGTACCACTGATTTTTTTGGAATTTCGCCGGAGAAGAACAGCTTTAAGTCCAATTCCTATTTCACCCGACAATCAACAACAATATGGCGGACCAAACGCTTGCTTGTGATAGCAAAGGTTAGAAGAACACAGCGTGCATGTGCATTGTATTGTAACTCTACATTGACTTTTCGACCGCTTCTCAAGTTGATCTTCGACATAGAACTCAATCCTGGTCCGACTGGTTCCTTTAACTGCTCGGTGAAGGCAAATACCAGAAACATCAACAACGTAAAGATTGCTCACCTTAATGTTCGCTCGCTGAAATGCCGGGATCACTTTTTACTTGTTAAAGAGACTATTTTATCAAACAAATTCGACGTGTTTACTATATCTGAATCTTGGCTAGATGCCTCTGTTTCAGATTTGGAGATTGAAGTGCCTGGTTGTAACATCTACAGGGTCGATCGAAGCAACAAGACTGGCGGCGGGATCTGTGCATACGTCTTGAATACCTATCGTACAGAATTAATGGGTGATATCTCTGACATTTCAACCACCGGTTTTCATCAGCTTTGGTTGAAAATACAGGTCAGGAATTTAAAGTCAATTATTATTTGCACTGTATATAGACCTCCGGATACACCGCTAACCTGTTGGGAGAACGATTTAACAACAACTCTGATTTATGCGTTATCACTGGACAAGCCTGTGTACATAATGGGGGACTTAAACTGTAATCTTCTCAGCACCGATTGTAGAGAATCGAAATCTTTAACCAGTTTTTACGAGTCGTTTAACTTATCGCAATTAATTGCTGCTCCTACTAGAGTGACCGAATCGTCGCGGTCTCTTTTAGATGTTATTCTCGCTTCGCAAACCAAACAAGTTGTCAAGGCTGGTGTCATGGACAGCTTTATTAGTGACCACGACATGGTCTTTGCCGTCCTACATCTGAAAGTATCCCGACCTAAGACCACATATATTACAACTAGGAGTTTAAAAAACTACAATCCAGACGCTTTTCAGTTTGATATGTCCGGTGCACCCTGGTCTGTTGTGGAAGTATTTGACGACGTTGATGACAAATTACACGCATTTGATCTGTTGTTCAATGAAATTCTCGATCATCACGCTCCGATTAGATCAATTAAAGTTCGTGGAAAACCAAATCCCTGCATAACGGAGGAGATACGTGAACTTATGAAATCTAGGAATGTCTGGCGCAAAACAGCTCGTAGAACTAATGATCCACATGCCTGGTCTACCTATAAAAACCTTAAACACCAAGTCAGGAAGTCAATCAGAGCAGCGGAGAGTGAATTCATCAAAGATCAGATTCAAAACAACCCACGGAACACAAATTGTATTTGGAAGGCAATCCGGCTCTGCATCCCTAAAAGATCAGTCTCCCCTAAAGTTTACAGCAAAGAGGACAAGATCGTGGCGGATACTTTCAATAATTTTTTTGCGTCTGTTGGAAAATCAACCAATTCCAAAATAAAATCTTTGGCTGAAGAGAACAACTTCGACTTGAATAACAACATCTTTACTCCTAGAATTTTTCCGACATCTGAGCAATTTACATTTCATTCTGTTGAATGTAAACAAGTCGAGGACATTATAAATGCAATGCCTTCTAATAAGGCTCCTGGGATTGATAAAGTGCCAACTCGAGTCATTAAAGACTGCCTGCCGATTATACTCCCTTTTGTTACATCAATCATCAATGCTTCTCTTTCATCTTCAACATTCCCAGGGATCTGGAAAACAGCTGAAATCACACCTATTCCCAAACAAGGCAATCACGAACTTCCTAACAATAATAGACCAATTTCGCTACTACATGTGTTGTCAAAGGTCTGTGAAAGAGTCGCTTATAATCAGTTTGTCACCTATTTGACAACAAAGAAGAGGCTGACGACAAAACAAAATGGAAGCAAAAAATGGCACTCTACTGAAACATCATTACTTCGCTCGACTGATGCATTTCTTAAAGGAATAGATAAAAAGAAATTAACTGCCTGTGTTCTCCTAGATATGAGCAAAGCGTTTGATAGTGTCGACCACCAAATACTGTTACGAAAACTACAAGACGTTGGCGCCTCAACTAGTGTGCTACAATGGTTTAACAGCTATCTCACAAATAGATAGCAAGTTGTACGAATTCACTCCACTGTTTCCAATCCAATACCAATTGAATATGGAGTACCTCAGGGTAGCATCCTGGGCCCTTTATTATTTAGTATATACGTTAATGATCTACCGGAAGCTCCACGGAATTGCTCTACTGAATGCTATGTAGATGATACAAAATTGTTTGTTTCTTTTCATTCACAAGACACCCAACGGATTGTTGAGGAGATGAACGAAGACCTCCTCGGTGTGCGCAACTGGTGCTTCAGAAATCGGCTATTACTAAATCCAGACAAGACGAAATTAATTGTTCTCGGGAGCCGACAGATGACTTCGAAGCTCCATGATTTTCGTTTGTCTTTGTTGGGAAAAGACATCTCCCCAGTACAATCAGCCAAAGATCTCGGCGTGATTTTGGATTCGAACTTGACATTTGATGATCATATTAAGACCATAGTATCGGAATGTATCGCACGCCTCGCGCAAATTAGCCGTGTCAAACATTGTCTTGACAGAACGTCGTTGTTAACCGTGATAAATGCCTTGGTTTTCAGTAAGTTGTACTACTGCTCGAACGTCTGGGCAAATACCACAGAGAAAAATATAAGGAAATTACAGGCTGTGCAGAACTACGCATGTCGAATCGTTAGTGGCGCGAGAAAGTACGATCATGTAACTCCCCACTTAAAAAGTTTGTCTTGGTTACCCGTTAAGGACCAACTATACTACCGCCAAGCTACCATGGCTTTTAAGTGCATTTCCGGACACGCCCCCAAATATCTGACGTCACAATTCATTACCCGCGAGCAAGTTACCAAGCGTACAACTAGGAGTGGCCAAAAGCTTGATATACCTTTTTTTAAAACAGCCTCAGGACAAAGAACATTTTATTACAGAACTATTGGACTTTGGAACAATTTAGACCCCTTTTTAAAATCAAGCCGTTCAGTTCAAGTTTTTAAACGTATCTTAAAGAATAAGCTTTTAGACAATTTTGTAAATACTCCCTAAACTTCATTTATTTTTAGTATTTTTCGCGACTACAAAGTTTAGATAATGTTGTAAATGTTTTTTAAATTTGACTAATTTTGATTGTGTAGTTATTAGTAACTTAGTAATTTAAGTAATTGTTCCTGAAAAGCCCCATTGGGGAGGTAACAATAAAGTATGTATGTATGTATGTAAGTCCTGGCTTAGGCTTACAGGATGTAAGCAATTTCAAAAATGAAATTAGACACTCGTAAATCCTGAAAAACGTCCCTGAAAATAAAAATGTCAAGCGTGCATGTTTAAAAACAATAAAAAAGATCATAGCAATGACGATTTTTCATTTTCCAAACATATATTTTTTTTTTTTTTTTTTTTTTTTGCTCTTTTTCTCGTAAACGGTGCGGGTGTCGTTTAATATTTTCCTTACGCAAATTTTCACTGATGTAAGATACACATAGTTTCAAATTTTGTGTTCAAGGTTACAAATGACTTTTATCACCTGACCCATACGGCCCCACGAGCAATTTCCTTGGAAAACCATAAAAAAAAGGTCCCGTATGAGGGCTGTACGCGTCAAAGTCATAGGGCCGAAAAAACACGTACGGCCCTACTAGAAAATCGATGCGAGTTAATGATAAAACAAGTTTGTCGATGCAATATTTTGTTCTCTTCAGAATGAGAGATGAAAGTGAACATTCTGAGAGCGAATTTTACTCTCCAGGCGAACTGTCCGATGCAGGACTGCTTCATTCTCCAACTCACTCCGAAAGCACAGAAAGAAAGTCAAATGAAGAAGTTCACAACTATCTCAGAAGCCAACAACAAGGAAACAGGCGGTCAAGAAAACAACTTTTCCGGATGAACTGTCCTATAATTAACCTTTGGAATAAGCAAACAGTCTTGGGGTGAAACTTCTTTTAGTGGAAAGCATCAAAGAATTCATCGTGGGTCAAAAGCAAGAAAACCGGCAAGTCGCGAAGAAAACAAAGTTTACGATATGAAAGTTTTCTTGGAGTTTCCAGAGTTGTGAGAAGCGAAATCACAAACGTACTTTGTGTACAGTAGAATAAGTTGCCCCGCAGTTTCAACATCAGTGTTGTTTAATGAGACAAAAGGAGCAGTACGAGTGCGAACACAAGCTCATTACAGTACAGTTCATCCAGATAATAAAACTCGCTTGTGTTTAATTTCCACTACACAACAAAGCTAGCAAAGTCAGCAAACCCAGGCACTGTTTGCGAGAGCCAACACCGGTGTCATTGATATTCAGTTGCTGGTACTGTCTTGTTCAAGAGAATCCCGGAGGTCGACAAATCGCTTGAAACGACGCTGACATTTTCTTGAGTCTTCGGACGAAGAAAATTTGTGAACAATTTCAGTGAAGCTTGAAGCGAACTTTTGTTACCCCCTAAGTTTTTGATGGTTTTGACATATTGTTGACAGCTTTATGTCAACTTTGTGTTGGTAAACAGGTTAGCCAATCCCGTTAGCATGAATTGTAATTGAGGACTGACATTGAAAAATGAGAAAACGAGTCGTGTTTTTCGATGAATTGTGTGGTTTTTGTTGGACGTGAAGAAATAAATGACAATTTTTTTTCGTAGAATCTTAAGAGTAAATGTCAGTAAAAAACCAAACAATATTGTAGTGTTTGTAAGGTACATTTCGGTGCATCATACATAATATACTTAAGCACGCAATGTAAGTTGGGAAGTTGATTATTAAAGCAGCATGGCGGACTTCTAGATTGGATTCGTGTGTCGTATCCGTTCATTGCAATAATCCAGTTCCATCGGTTGTGGAACGTGACATCTGGCGACGAGGATTGAAGTTGCAACTGCCCAGACCATGGCGTCAATAAAGATAGACGATTTGACGAGTGTAAAACCCTTCGACCCACATGGTGAACCGTCAGGCGTGGGAAGGCGATGGCAGCGTTGGTTGAAAAGTTTCTCGATGTATGCCGACAGCAAAGGCTTGCTCATCGAAGCGGATAAAGCGGATAATGAAATCCAGAGGAGAGCTTTACTCCTTCATTCTGCCGGCGAAGCTGTTCAAGAAATTTTCGAAACGTTGACTGACACAGGCGAGGCGAAAGATTACGAAAAAGCGGTGAAGGCTTTGAACGATTACTTCATTCCAAAGGTAAACTCAACATACCAAAATCACCTGTTCCGCAGCATGGAACAACAGGACGGCGAAACTGTGGCTCAGTTCGTGACGCGATTGAGGCAAGTGGTCAAGGACTGTGACTACGGCGAACAAGCCGAAAACCAGATTCGTGATCAAGTCGTGCAGAGATGTAAATCACATGAATTAAGGAAGAAACTACTGGAAAAAGGTGAGAAATTAACCTTACAGCTGTTTCTTTCGACGGCAGCAAATCACGAGCGAGTTCAATCACAGCTGGAGAATATGGAAGGCCGAAAGGATGTGAATTTGGTCCGCGACAAGCAGGAAGACAAAGAGAAGGAGTCTGTAAAGCGAGCATGCTACAGATGTGGAAAAGTAAGACATTTTGGACGAGACTCTGAATGCCCTGCGAAAGGGAAAACTTGCTATAAGTGTGGAGGAGCTGACCATTTTGGTTCGCAGTGTAGAACGAAAACAGCCAAACCTCCCAAACCTAGACGGGAAGAGAAGACAAAAGGAAAGAAAAAGAAGAAGTCAGTAAGGTATGTGGGAAGTGAAAGAAATGAAGATGAGTATGCATTTACTGTGAATTCCGCTACATCTCCTGAGAAAATAGATGTGACTGTGGGCGGAGTTGTAGTTGCAATGCTGATCGATTCGGGTGCGAGCACCAATGTGATTGACAAAAACCTGTGGTCAAAGTTAAAGCAAGACAAGATTAAGTGTGTGTCGAGAAAGAGTGACAAGAAGCTTTATGCGTACGGCAGTAAACAGCCGCTGAACGTTCTAGGAACATTCTCAGCACTGGCAAGAGTAGAGGGGAAAGAAGTCGAAGCCGAATTTGTTGTTATTAATGGTGAAGGGGCGGCACTGCTTGGAAGAGAAACTGCCATACAGCTAGGCGTGTTGAAATTAGGAATCCGGATCTGCACTGTGACATCTAATGAGACGATCATGTCTGGTTACAAAGAAATCTTTGAAGGTGTGGGAAAGTTAAAGAATTACCAAGTTAAGTTGCATGTGAATCCAGACGTACCTCCTGTGGCGCAACCAGTCAGGCGCACCCCATTTAGTCTTCGAGACAAGGTTAAAGAAAAGATTGAAGAGCTGGTAGCCATGGACATAATTGAACCGGTAGAGGGCCCGACCCCGTGGGTTAGTCCAGTTGTAGTAGTCCCAAAGCAGAATGACGAAATACGCCTTTGTGTAGACATGCGAAGGGCTAATGAAGCCATTATCAGAGAACGTTATCCCATACCCACAGTGGACGAAGTGCTCCAAAACCTCAACCAAAGCACAGTGTTCAGTAAACTGGATTTAAAATGGGGTTATCACCAATTAGAACTCCATCCAGATTCCAGAAGTATCACAACGTTCACTACACATTGTGGTCTATACCAGTACAAGCGCCTTATGTTTGGGATAAGCTCAGCTCCAGAAGTGTACCAGCATGTCATTCAGCAATCATTACAAGGCTGTGAAGGTGTTGCCAACATCTCAGATGATATCATTATTCATGGGAAGAACACTGAAGAACATGACAGAAGATTGCAGCGAGTTTTGGAGAGGCTGAAAGAGAAGAATCTCACGCTGAATGCAGAGAAGTGCAGGTTCCACATGACCCAGATGGTGTTCATGGGACTGGTGTTAAGCGACAATGGTATTGGCCCTGCGGAAGACAAGGTAAAAGCGATCGTTGATGCAAGAGAACCGCAGAGTGCATCAGAAGTCAGAAGCTTTCTGGGACTGGCAAACTACAATGCTCGTTTCATTCCGGACTTTGCTACGGTCGCAGAGCCATTGCGCAGATTAACCAAAAAGGGTGTCCGTTTCGAGTTTGGAGAAGAGCAGAAGAACGCATTCAATGAGCTTAAGAGGAGGCTATCAAGTGCAGAAACTCTTGGTTACTTTGATAAAAATGCCAAGACACTAATCATAGCAGACGCAAGCCCGGTAGGCCTCGGTGCGATCCTCATCCAGGAGCAGCAAGGCAGGAAAAGAGTCATTAGTTACGCAAGCAAGAGTCTAAGCGATGTGGAAAAGCGTTATTCGCAAACGGAAAAAGAAGCCTTGGCTGTTGTATGGGCATGTGAACGATTTCATGTGTACCTTTACGGCATTGAATTTGAACTGTACACTGATCACAAACCGTTGGAAACAATCTACTCAAGCAGATCGAAGCCGTGTGCACGAATCGAAAGATGGATCTTGCGATTACAGCCATACAAGTTCCAAGTCAAATACCTACCTGGAGAGCAGAATATTGCCGATCCGTTGTCACGCTTACTGCATGCGAACGAGCAAGCAGAATCTTCATCAGCGCACAAGGTGTCAGATGAATTTGTCAGGTTTGTCGCAGTAACTGCCACTCCTCAAACGATGACAACACGTGAAATTGAAGAAGCCTCATCAAAGGACAGAGAGTTCGTGGAATTGCGTCAGCACATTAAAGATGGAAACTGGAAAGGTGATCAGCACAAGCAGTACATACCAGTATGTGGCGAACTGTGTGTTATTGGCAAGTTAATTCTTCGAGGTACCAGGATTGTCATTCCGAGCAAGTTGAGACCTCGAGTACTGAGCCTTGCCCATGAAGGACATCCAGGAATTGTCAGTATGAAGCAGAGATTGCGATCAAAGGTATGGTGGCCTGGGATTGACAAGGAAGCCGAGAGGTTTTGCAAAACCTGTCATGGCTGTCAGCTTGTAAGCAGTCCGGCAAACTCAGAGCCAATCAAGTCAACCCCATTACCAAGTAGCCCATGGCAAGATTTGGCTATAGACCTATTAGGCCCATTACCATCAGGAGAATCTGTCTTAGTCATCGTTGATTACTTCAGCAGATACTATGAAGTGGAAGTCATGCGTTGGACAACATCAGAGAAAGTCATAGAGTGTTTGGAGAAAATCTTCACCACACATGGACTACCTCAATCACTTCGAAGCGACAATGGTCCACAGTTCAGATCAGAAGTGTTTGAGCGGTATTTGGAGGATAACGGCATAGAACACAGGAAGACCACACCATTGTGGCCACAAGCGAACGGCGAAGTGGAAAGACAAAACAAGTCCCTCCTCAAGAGAATGAAAATAGCTCAAGCTGAGGGAAAAGAATGGAAGAAGGAAGTTCGCAAGTATTTGGTAGCATATAGGTCAACCCCTCATACTACCACAGGTGTGAGTCCAGCAGAACTCTTGTTTGGCAGGAAGATGCGTACTAAACTACCTGAATTGAGAGAGGAGAGTACAGAGAGTGAGATGCGAGACCGAGATGGCGAAATGAAAGCCAAAGCTAAACACTATGCAGACAAGAAGAGGAATTCCCAGGAGTCAGACCTAGCTCCAGGTGACAAAGTCTTAGTAAAACAAGAGCGCAAAAACAAGTTGTCAACACCATTTGCTTCTGAGCCTTATGATGTTGTAACCAAAACTGGGAACAGTGTTGTCGTTGAATCACCAGAAGGCATTCAACTTATGCGAAACACAACCCATGTAAAGAAGTACGAGGAAGCATCACAGAATCCGGAGGAAACAACTCCATTGTTTGATGTTGCTGATCCTGTAGAACCGGAAGCAGAACAAGAAAAACTGAGCAGCCCAGTTATGACGAGACCAACAAGGGCAAAGAAAACTGCCGGAAAGATTTAAAGACTTTGTTATGACCTGAGCGTCGTTGTTAAGGACTCTGTTTTGACTTGAATGCTATTGTTAGAGACCTTGTTATGACTTGATGTCATTATTGACTGTTACGGTTCAAAAGAGGAGAATTAATAATTTTTATGGCCAGCCGTTTTGTGAGTTTAAGTCGTACTAGGTTTTTAGTTGACTTTCAATTGTGTTGACATTTCCCTAAGATCATAGTGGTTATATCAAAAAAGGAAGGGATGTAGTGTTTGTAAGGTACATTTCGGTGCATCATACATAATATACTTAAGCACGCAGTGTAAGTTGGGAAGTTGATTATTAAAGCAGCATGGCGGACTTCTAGATTGGATTCGTGTGTCGTATCCGTTCATTGCAATAATCCAGTTCCATCGGTTGTGGAACGTGACAAATATGTTTACGCATAATGTTATTTATGTCGAGCCGTGACGGTCACGCAACGGTCCGTAGGTCTAGTTTGTGTCAAGTATCACCCCAGGGAAGAGAGGGGGCGTTCCCTCAAGGATAAAAGATATTTCTCTCGAGCAATTCGGCCTTCTTCCCTTGGCCCTCGTACCCTCGGTATCTCGCAAGGAAAAATTTTTCCCGTCCCCCCCCGCCCCCCATCCCCTGTTACCAGACATCGGTTAGTTCGATTACATTTAGTAATGTGGACGCATCTTTTTCGCCCCACCTTTGCTGAACAATGGAAATCCTGTAGATGTGTTGCTACAATTTACGTGTCCTGGATCAAATTAAACTCGGCACATTTGTGGCCAAATTCATCCAATCCATGTGTTTAGTTTTATTGCGCATTCTTTAGCAAACTAGTGCGACTTCAAGCGGAGTTAGCTTTCCGTAGAGTCATGCATCGATATACATCAAAGATTATTGAAAAAATCGCGGACACGGTCAAAAAACGATTTGGCTAATTTTTTCCTGTAGGTAGCCTCATAGTAAACAAACGGAAATGGGTTTAGATGTTTGAAATATGCACTTTAACGGGAATACACCGTTAAAAACTTTCGGGGGCTCAATTGCTCAAATTTCACCAAGCGCGATCCTGAAATTAAGCACTTTTCGGGCAGTTGTCATACGAAAAAAAATGTAACAGAAGGACTTTTCTAGCTATAGAAATGTAGAGATGGACTTGCTTTATTGATACCAAGTGATAGTTTTTGTCTCATGATATTCCTGGAGGAGCTACGTCTCTGTTAAGAGACGACATCTTCGGCCTTTTGAAATTAAGGCAAAAGTGGCCTAGAATAGCTTGGCAAAAATACATGTGGAAGTGTCTCAAAGTTTACAATAACACTACCAAGAAACCTTGAAAGATAGTTCTTTACGATTTGGGTTTTATTTCTTTGGGACCTTTAACTATCAAGAGATGACCACCGTCCGTATTTCGGTTGAATACTATGACGCCATAATGAGATGCATAATAATAAAATTAAACGTGTTGCACACAAATAACTGTTTTGGTCAGTTATATCTTCACTGGCCGTTGAAATGACTAGAAAAATATTAAAATGTCTACAACTACACTTGATTTTCATATACCGAGACAGGAGAAACACATTTCGACTTTTCCTACCCTGTGAATCGCGCCATAGTTCTGCATAATTCTGCACACAAAAGGTTGAATTGTTGAATCGCACACGACAGGTTAAATTTGCCACACAGCCGTTAGTTTACGTTTGCTTCGCATCCAGTGAACATGAATTCGAGCATTTGCATCCTTTTACGCTTTCTGCACTCGCCAGTTTCGAATATACCGAAAATCGTCAACACAAACTGGAGGATATTCCACAAGCAGTGGCGAGCTCGAGTGACTGAAATGCGATACGTAGGACTCTGCTGGCACGCAACGGCCTCTTGTAAATTATACACGCACCTCCTTTTGTAATCAGCGGATCAGTTATTCGTGAAACGTACAGTGCTCAGTTACTTGGAAGTCCAGGTACACTCCTGGACTAATTGTGTGAGTCGTGCGATGTATGGCTTTCCCCTCTTCCGAAGTGAAATATCAGAAACATCCAGCCCAAGGTCGATGCACATGTCTCTTAGCCTATCCACTCTTAAAGTTGTGAGGGTACGTTTTTGTCCAAGTTCGCAGATGTTAAGATCGAAAGATACAATCGGATGCTGAATGAATTTTCAAACCTTCCCGTGGATCGCTTTTCCGTCTTCTTTGCTCCCCTATTTGAAATTGGTCAGTTAAGAATTCGGTCTGTTTCTTTGTAAAACGCACCTTTTTCTTAATTGTCTTCAGGGCCCAACCCATTGGAAGAGGCAACAAGGCGTCTCTCTTTATTTGGACAGTAACTTGAACGCTTGGAATTTGACTGCATCCCTCCGTCAGCTTGTAAGAATATTCTCTTTTAGCTCTATCGTAGAGAGTTTCCTGTTCGAGCATCATTTGGTGTTTTCCAGTATCTAGGTGTGTCTGGAGGTTTGCAAAGCGACTGTAAGCTTATACAAATCCTTCCTCTGGACATGGGAAAAGCATGTCATCTGGCTTATTTTAACCAATACTGCTTCGATCTTGGTTTTCGTTTTCAGTTGAGAAATCTGCTTTGACACAGCTTTTCCTGATACGTCGGTGTCTCACAATCTTGAACGGCGGTGCGCCACTTGCATTCTGCGATGGGGGTCTAGGATTTCCAATTTTTCGGGCTGCTTCATGACTCCTTCGACCTTTCCCATAGCACTACTTTACCGGAACTCACATTGAATGCTCTCCACACTCGTACGCCGGTTTCGTCGTACTCAAAATTGTTGAGTAAGCTTATGCCATCCCATTTGATATTAAAGGTGCTTGACGGCTTGGCAGCAACATAGCTTGCTTTCACTCCTGTGGTTCCTTGGCCAGATTCAAGGGCTGTTTTGAGCTGTAAAGCGTTGATGACATCATTGCCTTCGTTTACGTACCTTCCAACGTCTCCTTTGATTGTTGCTGCTTTGCGATCACACATCCCCTTTCCACCTTGAGGGTCTGAGAGGTCGTTTCTTACAACAGCCACTCCTACGGCATCACCGGCCAGCTTAGCTGAGATGATTGAATTTCCGCTGTGATAACAGCCAGCATTATCTTGTTTGTAATAAGCCATTTCCAGGCCTGGAATTTCCTTTTTCAGGGTAGTGAGGCAGTCAAGCATTATCAAAGCCACAGTCACACTGTCTTGGGCGCAGTTGAAATACGTGAACAAGTGTCTGCGATTCAAGAAGTGCTCAGAACCGTCTGGCCGTCTTATGGTAACGCTAATGTGCCACGGCAATCCTCGCTTCGCAAACCAATCTGACTGTGCCTCTCGATATTTTCGGGGCGTATAATTCATTGCCCAGTCCTGGACTAACAGCACCGATCGGCTGGCAAGTTTGGCTAAAACTGAATGCTTTTCCTCAGCTCGGTGGACTGAACGTAGCTGATGGGCTTTCCAGCTAATGATATCACCCCTTGCCTGTTTGATGGCATGCAGCATGTCAGCTTGATCTTCTGCTGACGAGAGCGCAATTGAACACTCATCTTCTATGGTACGCATGACTCCCTCTATTTCATAACACTGCACACATGACTCATTGTGCATGTGGAGATGGTCTCAGGAGCCCCAAAATTCTGCATTGCTTGGGTCACTTAGTGCATAAATTCGACAATGATCGGAAACCTCTGAGGCCTCCATCGCATGTAACTAAAAAAAAAAGGTAAAATGACAACCGCGTGATTAGTGCATATTTGCAAAGCAACGCATGCGCATCGACATTTCAAAAAGATTACTTAAACGATTCTCAGCGTTGTATACGTGTGTGTAAGCATATAACAGTGAATTGTAAACTCTTGTTCATGAATTAAGCATCAAAAAGACTTGGAAAGAAAGAAAGAGGTAGCCGTGTATCATGGTAAGAAGTCTACTACATCACTTCCGCAAAAGCAACGCATAATTATAAAATATGCCCCCACCTTGTAGTCGCCCTTTAGGTACTGCTTCGACAGACGAAGTTACTGCCTAATTTCCCTCGCCCATTGCTGAGTCTTGCCACAGTCAACAAGGTTGTCTACGAGTTTCTCTAAATGATCAAATGCTTCCGCTCCTTGTGCTGAAAAGTTGTCAAATCCTTGCAGAGACTTGCGAACAGATGAAGTACACACGGCCAAAACTCTCTGTAGGGTTCTCTTACTCGTAGGCTCAAAGTTGGTTTCACAGCAGTATTGTTGATACTGCTGGACAATGCGCTCTGGTATCATTGTTCTGATCACATTGGGTGTTTTTATGACCTCGCCAGTTCACAATTTCAGAAGTTTTTCCCCAAAAGGAACATTTTGAATTGTGTGTAGACTCGTTAGAAAGAAACAAAATGGTCTAATTTTACAGGTTCCATCTCATTCTCTTTTTCTCCTGGTCTGGAAGAGGAGCAGCTCATCCATGTAACATCCTGTGGCGTCGGGCAATGTTGTAGCGATAGCTAGTAACGGCTGGAATAAACTCTCTCATCTCCTTAAGGGATAACTTATCTGCCATCAAAGAGAGTATTTGTCGTCTTGTGCTCCAATGTTGCGCGTTCAAGTAGCTCTCAGCAAATGCACTAAGAAGCTCCGTTTTTTTTTCCCTTCTGCCTTCGACCACTACCAGACTCTCTCTGCTCACAGCATGACGATCACAAAGCTCCGTCAACAGTTCTTGCGAATTTTCAGGCGCCAGGACATCAAGCAATGCAGATATACATTGTTGAGCTCTCCGTAGATATCTGCGTTTAGTACGCTCGTGCGCTGTATTCCATGGCACTGATAACGTGTGACGTACTGGACTGACGTCTCGAAGCTGTATGAAGCGATTTAGCTGCACCTGGGACTCGTTATCTAGACTAGAGCCTTCATCACTCTCTTCGGAATCTTCTTGCCGAACAAAAAGGCTCTGCCGTCTGGATGTGGAACCTTCTGGCAATGATTCATCACCAACAGTTACAGGACAAGTAATGGCTGGAATATCAGAGTCACTCGCTTGTTCATCAACCTGACGAAAAAGTGAACACATTGCTTTGAATGGCTTCAAAATGAGATCAACCGAATGCACGGGCGGAGTGTCGTGTATAAAAGCGCAAGTCGCATGCGAGCTGGAAAGTAATTGTCGATAGTTGATATAATTCACTGGTAACCTATCCTGGTATCTTTATCCAGTTACTACTCAGTATTATTTTCCATTTGGAACATTTAGAAAAAATGTTGAGAAGCCATATATTAATTTAAAACCTTTATTATTTGGCTGTATTCTGGGATGTGACTGGCTATCCGGGTAGGGCACGCCTTTCCAATTCTTGTGCCATGTATGGTTTTGCCCAGTCGTTGACGTGCGGCAATGGTGGCGTTTTGAGCATGCGCATGCAAGTTATCCTGGACACGCCCTTCTCCCGCGTGGGTCGAACCCCTGAACAGGGCGGAGAAGGGAAAATTCAGAAAATGCGTTAAGGTTTTCCCCTTCCAGTAACTATATTGGAGAGAAATTTTTCATAAACACTTTGAGGAAACTCACCAAACTTAGACCACGTAGACCTTCTGTGATGTCTTCCGCACCTCCTGAGGCAGCTAAGTCCGGCGATTCTAACTGATTTTTTGTTTTTGCCAGGGGCTGTAGACATCGAGAGAGAAAGAATTAATTAATTATTTTCTACTTTACACATCCCCCTTGAACCAATAGCTCTGAATGTGGCAAAAGAACAAAACTAGCCCAGGCAAAAGCCCCACAAACCTCAAATTGATTACGCATTCTATATTTTACCTTGTCACAAGTCATTCTTTTACGTTCCTTTCCTTTTTTCCGAGCATTGTTGGAAGGAATTCTAATATCTGTGAATATTTCAATTCGAGTGTTCCCCACGCCATTAATTACTTTTGAATAAGTCTTGAAAGAGGTGAAAATGCTGAGCAAACGTCAGTGTTTGAAAAAGATTCCGACGTAAAAATATTTGCAAAAATCCTGGAAACTCGTGAGACATGAAAATAATTTTGCTGTTAAACTTGGCGTTATTTTACGCGGCAGTGAAGTGATTTGAAGTTAGGATATGAAGTCTGTGATTCCCGCCAAGTACCCTGCGTGAAATGAGAAGCTATACGGATGTATATCCTTGCATAAAGTGAGAATAAACATTGTAATCGCTTACCTGATCCGACGGGTACGAGGTTTTTCGTAAGTTCGAAAATTTGTATTGAGTGCTGCAAAGTAATTCCCCTTTCTGCTGCGGGTACTTTTTCAGATTTCTTTTTGTGACCGGAGACATCCCAAGGCACAGAACATAATCTACTAGCTCTTCTCCATCCGATTCCAAGGTTTGATCGATGTAACGGGCAAACGGTCATTTCCGAAAAATTGACGGGCTTCACGAAAATCCCGCTTCTTGCTAAGATAAGTGCTATCTCTGTCTCAACACCTGAAAACTGTAAAAAACGCTTGTGGCTTCTGATATCCTTGCTACACGATGGCAGCGATACTGTCTGAGTGGACGGATGCCTTGCGCGTTCCTCTGTACCACAAACGCCACCAACAATGTCAAGGAAAGAACAAGACATTTTTTGTTTCTACTGGAGTTAAAGCAGCCGTTATCTTTATTCCTATCACCGACGATTATTACGCTTTTGCTTTTCGTTTACTTTCGTTAACTGGTTACATTTGTTTCCCGTGGGAAAATTAAATCGTTATTTTCGTTCCATAAAGTTTTTACTGTACGTTTTAAATTTGTGACATTTGTAAAGTCTGTTTCTTTGTTGTATTTTTCTGTTCATGACGGCAATATATTTGTTTAGATTTTATTCGTGAGGCAGAATGTATTGTTAGTTGATCTCGTTACGTGACAGATTATCACATGTCACGCAGTCGACACGCAGACAGGAACCTGAGCAAATCGCTAGCGTTGCCTGCCGTGTTGTACGGGATCTTTTATGTGTGGGAAGTCAAAAAAGCCAAAATTAGGATCAAATTAGACTAACCGAAACTGTGTTGCGAGACGCAAGTAACTTTTAGAGTTTACTCATCACCGGCTCAGTGGCTTCAATCAGCCGGTCGGCCCCCTTTACACCAACTTGCAGAGAACAGTATTTCGAAAGTATCTTCCAAGCGGCATAATAAGGGTCTATAAAAGATTTCTAAGGTAAGGAAGTATTGATGTCAAAGCAAACATAACAAGCTAAGTGCGGCTGCGACTCAAACAATGTTTTGCTTGTGTCATTGCAATGTTGATTTTGTTCATTTCAATACGGCGCCATTTACAATTTTACCGAAGTTTGGTTGGTTGTTGTATTAAAACAGTAGAAGATACCAGAAAAGTGAAACGATGAATTTGAAGACCCACCTTATAAGCCCTCGTGATAGTATTGCTGGAAATTTTGAGACACTACCACATGCATTTTTGCCACAATATATTAGGCCAGGTTTGACGTGAACTAAAAATGGCGAAGACGTCTTCTGGTAATTAACCCGTGGTTTCATCAGGAAGGACACGATACAAAAAATATCAGTATATCTTGGTAAAGGAAGGCCAACTGTATGTATTTATGGCTAGAGAAGTCCTGCTGTCGCATTTTAGTTCATCTAAGGACAGCCTGAAAACTGCATAATTTCGAGCTCGCACGCACTCATTTTCGATCATGTAGTTCATAACGGTTTATTCCCGTCAAAATGAATATTTACACAAATTAACCTCATTTCACTTTAGCTAGTGCCTATAGTTACCTGTAGACAAAAAATGGGACGAAACGAATTTTTGACCATGTCCGCGATTTTGTTATTCTTCTTTGACTCTTAGAGACATCCACTCTTAATTGTAGTTGTTCCACGCGCGGTCGTCTGATGTTATGTAATCGCGTCCTCTTTACGTTCAAACAGAATTTTCAAAATTTTCAGGTCATATTATAAAATGCTTATTGACTGAGTTAGGTCGGGCCGAACGGGAAAATATTTGGCTCTCGGTCAGGACGTCCTGAGCGAGAGCAAAATATTTTCCCGTCCCGCCCTCCCACTCAGTCAATAAGTACATATTACTGCAACTACTTCAAGATCGAGATTGCTAAAACTATATGAGGAGGAGGAGACAGGAGTAAGTGTGCAACCGTGTCTAGAAATTCTTTTAATATGAAGGCGGTTAAGAATATCTGGTAGTGATTTGCAACACCATCAGTGTGACCTAGTGTTGTTCTCGAATTAACCTTGTATGTTGGGCGGGAAAAACAAACTTTTTTAGACGAGGCAACTTGACCTTTGCATATAAGGAGTGAGGGAGGCGACTATCGAGCTCGAGGTACAGGTTGCTACCAGTGACGGAAATCCGGTCGTCTTTGACATCTTGTTTAGTATTTACTAGACATGAAGGCCAAATTATACCTTCCACAAATTGCAGATCACGTAATTAAAACTGCAATTACCGGCAACCTTACTTCAGTTGCTGTCAGGGTGCATAGAATCAAACTGTGATGCATGTTAGTTAAGATTCTCTTAACCATAGCCTTCACTAGATATAACGCCGCGCGAACTTCGACAGGCGGAGAACCCATGTTTCAAAAGAGGTGGAGTTTGAGGTCCTTTTTATTAGCCCTTTTTACAGGCAAAATCTATGCAACGTAATTTTCGCGTATTAGAAGATCTTGTTTTCTTTGACTTGTGGATTCCGGATTTCCCGAATCCGATTTCTGTGTTTTACGGTTGTCGCGTTGAAAGATTCATCGCACGCAAAAATCGCATTCACATCGATGCTGTCACTTTTGCGCTACTCACCAGTCTTCTCTTGGCAGTGTGAGCTTGGCAAGAGCCGCGCTCTTGTTGGAGCCAGGTTGATCAAAGGTCATCAAAGTATCCACCCGAAACAATCACCACTAAACCCTTACTGGATAATGTTTAATCCAATGTATGGCGTTATCCACCTTTTGCACAACCAGGCCGAATGTATAGCTGGTGGGAAGGGGGGGGGGGGGGGAGTGCTGTTCAAAACTAGTTATGTTTTACAGGCAGTATATATATTTATTAAGCACTGCTGAAGTTAATTTTTTCTTTCGTCACTCTAAAAATCAATAATTCCGAATTCCGGATTCCCGACTCCGTTTTCCGATTTCCGATTTCCGGATTCCGGATTCCGGTTTCCGGATTCCAGTTTCCGGATTCTGTGTTTTAGGGTTGCCCGTTATTAGCAGTTAAAGTTAAAACTGCTGCTTAAGTTATCATTAAGGATTATTATTATTGCTATGGTTAGCAGTTGTGTCACGAGAATGGTAACAAATCGTTCGCCAAGGCTGCGTTGTTTTGGCTCGTCACCCACTCCTCCTCAACGAACGTTCCTTGTGAGGGATGCTTAACAATAAAAACGAACTTCATTAGGAATGGAAAAGAAAAAGCACAAGAACAAATGACAAACACATCATGCACATACGCAGCAAGTTGAAACGCTCGTGCACTGTTTCGGTTCCACGACCTGGCACTGAGAAAAAGAACACACCAAGGGCTGTGAAACAACAAAATATGAGTCATTTTCTTTCTAAATTAAAGTTATTTTATTTTACTTATCAATCCATTGTGGTTAGAGACAAAGTTTAAGAGTGATGAATGAAAAACGGCTAGGAAAAATGTCGGTGACCATATCTTGTTTTCTTGAGGCGCTTGATCATCAGAGGAACTGATTTTATACAAGAAAGGTTTCCATCAATTATCAGTATTGACGATATCAAGACATTTTTAATACAATTTATATACACAACTGCTAAATGAATATGACAAATTTTATCGATGAAACCTTTGAGGTTAGAAATAAAGTTTAAGAATGCTGAAACCTGAGGCTCTTGATCTTAACAGGAACTGACTATGTACATGCGGGCTTCCATCAATTTATCATAAAGTATTTACTTTACAGTGATATAATTGACACAACATTTATATACACTACTGCTAGGAAAATATGATTTATTCTACAAATCAAACCCTTGTGGTAATGGACAAACTTTGTGAACACTGAATGAAAAAATACGAGGAAAAATGCCTGGGACCATACTGATCTTCAGAGGAACTGCAGAAGTTACTAAACAAACAATTCATTGAAAAACAATTTACTCACATTACTGTCAACTGAATAATTCCTATGCAACGTGAATTAAATTTCAGTAGTTTCTTTCTACTAGAGAAAAAGTGACGATTTCAAGATATGCCGGGTTCTCTTATCTTAACCAAATGTTTTGTCCTTATCGAAACTAAGTAAACTACAGCGTCCACCTTATTTTACAAAACAATAACATCTCTCTCTCTTATAAGGTCTCTGAGTCATCAGTGATGTCATCATGTTGCACATTCACGTACGATTTCTGAAAGAAAAAAAAAAAACAAAAAAAAAAACAAAATACATGAAAGGCTTATTATCATCTAGAACCAAGTCGTTTGTGGATAAGTATTAGGGAGTTTAAGTAACTATAGCAACGACGCCGACGCCGAGGACAACGTCAAGTTAAAAAATGAATTTACATTTTACCTATGCATCTCGGGATAATCTAATGTCATTAATATTTTAGTTTGTCTCTCTTTCTCGAAACTGAAAATATACATTTCAAAAATTCTCCGTCGAGGTTCACGTTCTCCACACAACATAGAATTTGGTCATTTCATATCAGGGATCTTTGGCAAACCACGACGGTAACAGCGACGAAAATGTCATCAAACTAAAGGGTTAATGAGCCACAAAATAGCTGTACACGTGCGTTATAAATCTTTGTGCATTTCTTTGCAGTTCTCTGCAAAACAACAGCATGAAACGACTAACTTCTCCGTACTTTGGAGAACGCGAACTGCACTGGCTACTTTTTTCGTTTCTTCCTTTGGAAATGAATGTCGCCATTGCATATTTTGCCTGAGCAAGTTTTTAGACCGATAGGCGTACTGAGCAAATCTACGTGGTTGCGACATTGGAAGGTAAAATTTAAACCCAATTTTTATAAGGCGTTGTCCTCGGCATCCCTGTCGTCATTGCTAAAGCTCCCTATTGTTGTTTTGATAATGAAGAGGACAGCAAAGAAATCCACCAAGAATTATAATGCACGTGCACGCCATTGTAATCCTCATTAAACCTTTTTCCCGTTGTCTTTGTCATTGTGTGTGTGTGTTCTTTTTTTACTGAAAATAACCTGCTTATATCGACATAGTAGAGGTTGACACGGCAATCACAAAGCAAATAAATTTTTTCGCTTTGTATATTAGAATGTGTTTGTATGCATCGCCTGCATATGCAGAATAATGGAATAAGAGTGCCAAAAGTCCGCACTGGGATTCCACATGGGCTCGGTTGACACGCCAAACACAAAGAAAAAAATATTTGTTGGCTGCAAATATCGGACTGTGTTTTTATTTATCGGCTTTATATGCAGACAAATAGAGATTATAGACGCCGAAAACACGGACTGAGATTTCTAATTTCGTAAAGTATAATTGTTACAGTCACTGTAACAAGTATACAAGCGACACATACCTTAAATATCCTTAAGAGACATTTGATCCGTTTTGTTATGTCTTCAAAAGTAGGCCTCATCAAGGGGTTTTCCATCCAACAGCTTTGCATAAGTGCATATCTGTAAACAAAATAAGATAATACTTTTACATCACATCACATCATTTGACAAGAAATGAGATGTCCTGACATTGCATAAAATATCATTTAATGGCATTGTATTATACTGCATTAGCTCGGAAGAAGGAGGAATGTGGGCGGGGAACATAAACGCCGGCGAAAAAAAGACATCAAATGTGGAACATAGATTATGTCGTCGTCCATGAAGAAGCTTTTCACAATAAATGTAGTGTACTTTGTATTTTATTATCATTCATGTTTGGAGAGTTTGGAAAAAGGTCAAGTTAAACGCTAGCTCTTTCTGCGAGGTTTTTCTGCAGTACTAGGAGACGATAGGCCCGAGTTCTTGAAAGTGCGGGCCAAACACAAAGGTCAGCAGTTAATAATTTGAAATAATTGTGGCAGCAGATTACTGAACTTACAGTTCCTCAGTGCAATGGTCGGGACGAGGCATCCGTCTTCCCGAGCAGAGGAAACTTACAAGAGCCCGTGGTGTTGCTATACCAGGGTAGGGGACCTGACCTGATAAGGGGATGAAATAAGGTCAGCTTCGATGCATGCATAAGTATTAGAAATTTGAATAAGTTGAATCCAGTGTAAAGAGAACTCGAACGAATAAATTCAAAATATACACATATTAAAAAAATAAATAAATAAATAAAAAAATGAAAAAAGCGAAGCACAATTATCATTTTGATCGGTTCTGAACACGAGGCCTAGTTACCAGTTAATCGAATCAAGAGCGGAATGCCAACAGTTAGAATTTGAAGCGCGTGTCGATTCCTTTTGTCAGTTGCCAGAGGTCTTCGTTCAGGTTTGCAATCAGTTACATATCATCAACTACCTTTGAAAATCTCGAGCAGTAAATTGAATTGTACTTTAGTCATTTCCACGTACATAAAAATGTTAACAGACTTACCAAAGGTGGTAATTTCCCATAAGACAATACCAAAAGACCATCTGAAAACAAAAAAACAAACAAACAAACAAACAAACAAAAAAAGATAAGAATTAAGAAGGCTAACTCACAAGTCTACTCAGACTGTGTGGAATTTTGAATTTTGTTGTTTAAAACAATGTTTCAGCTTTATTCCTGTAACTTTCACATATTTATTCAGCTCTTTTTTTTTTTATCAGTTTTGAGAATTATTGAGCCATTTCTATGGTTTCCTAACATTTAATAGAATTTCTAAGCTAATCCAAGATATGACAGATATTAGAAAATGACGGCGTCATTTCCGCGTCATTTGACGTCATTATTACATGTTATGGACCTTAAAAGAAATGTTTTTTGTACTCCCTATAAATCATTCAAGTTTCATCGTAATGGCTTCAATTTACTAGGAGTTACAGGAGAAAAACCTCAAAAGCCCCTCGAGCTTTGAACGATAGCGGAGTAAGATGACCAAATCCTGCCCCTACTGAACAATGTGTTCTTATTTATTGTTTTTATTGGTTGGAAGTCAATACATACACCGAATGCATCAATTGCAAGATTCTTATGTAAAACATAAAATTCAGACTAAGTTTCCCCCAGGTGTTGTCCTGGATGTTGCTATCCTCGTTGCAGAAGGTGTGACAAAAGACGTGACAATTTTAAAACAAGCAAGAAAGCTCACTTATTCGAATTTGACGCACACAGCATGATTCTGTTACTTACACGTCACTCTGTGATGTATAGACTAGATATCTCAATGATTCTAAAGACAGCCATCTCCAGGGGACCTTACCCTGTTGAAGAAAATGTACTCAGGTATTACTAACTGATATGAAAGTAAATGAATACACCCTAGTTTGATTTCTGATGATAAAATGTATTGGCTTATTGAATGAAACATATATTGCATGACCCGGGGAAAATAGCTTTCGCCGGTATACATCGAACCGAAACCTGCTTTCCATGGATATAATATGAGATATGTTGATTTATTGCAATTTTCAACGTAATTATAAGGTTAATATCAGTAACATACAGGAACTACAGATTACGTCTGTTTAAAAGTAGACTCGTCAATATTCATTTTCCGCTTTTTAGCTTTTTAGTCTTTTTAGAGTAAATTACAGTTTACTGACAAAGACCAATTCCACCTATTTTTTGAAAAAAAAACAACAACAACAACGTTTGGTATTCTTTGTTTAAATACTCGCACTGCCCATACCGAACCATTCGACTCATTCACCCGCGTTTTTTCCCTGCGCTTGACAACAGAGACATGCAATTTCTTTCCGTTTTTGCGTTCATTCTGTGGTGCAAAGTAGCCGTGTTTTTTTTTGTCTGACGGCAGCGTGTTCGGCGTCTATCCTGCACTTACATTGGACGTCTTGTTGTATATGCCACGATCTGAGATATCTCTTGCCAATCCAAAGTCTCCAAGTTTAGCAACTTTATTTTCGTCAATAAGGACATTTCTTGCTGCTAAGTCGCCATGAATACACTGTAGAAAAAAGCACATGAGGCGTTTCCATAAATTCTGGAACATGCAAAATAACCTAGCTCAAAACAGCAGCAACTAGTAAAATGAAGTTATGATATTCTTTTATGAAGTCAAAAGGTTGCCATTATGACGAAGCGAGCAACTTTGAGTCGTCATGATTACAAAATAACTTCATACGAAATGAAGGTACAGGAAAATTCCACAACTGAATGACCAATTTTGTCCTCAACAAGAAGCAATTTTTTGCATTATACTATTCAAGCGGAGACAGCTTCCGTTTCAGTGAAACTATATTTACATACACTTAGACATTTATTGACAATTTGTTGCAAATCGGAGAAGATGAAATGCATTTCCTTTCTTGGCATTTGACGCATCAAAACTTGGCTATGTTTTCTTGTAGAGCCAGAACAAGACACTTCGGAACTATATTTTCATAGTACAAGTACACTGTACACGATGTATCACGCACCTTCTTGCTTTCCAAGTGTTGCATTCCTGAGGCGATCTGCAGAGCAATTTTTATCAGGTCCCGATCATTCAGCGCACATTTGATATTCTCGTACTTGCCGTGCTCACCAGGGGCAGGCTTGGAAGTCAACAAACTTTCAAGGGTTCCTCCGGGAATCAAATCAGTGACCAGAAGAATATTTTCTAACCAAATAAAAAATAGCGGTTGGCTTTATTTAGCCTGGCCTTCTTTAAGACTCGTGAGACGGGTCTCCGTATATTTTGAACAGTATCCAAGTTTCATGAATATTTAGTCATAAATCAGCGCGGACACTTTCTCGCTGTCCCGGTGCCCCGCTCCCTTCGAATAAACTTCTCTTCTCCGAATAAAGCGCGAATGGAAAACCGCACAGACCTAAATCTTGACGACGGTGTCTATAAATCAATCATCTGCCGTGTGCCAGATTCTTTATTTTAATATTTGATTGCTCGACAGTGAAACCACCATAAGAGTTTAAGCATTTTTATTCTACTTTTGTTTTGTACATTTTAGGATTAGTCCAGTCAAGTAGCAGCCAAATGGATTATGCGCTGGCGTAAAAGCCCTGGGTGCGAGCCCTGCCTGGGGCCATTCTGTTGTGTACTTGGGTCAGACACCTGTGCCTCTCTTAGTAACTCTGCGATGGACTACCACCTCATCCAGGGGCTCAGTAGAAACAATCCTTGTCACATCATTCTACAGAATGACGTGACAAAAACCGGATTTATAAACGTTCGCCGGATGGGCTTAGCTCGAACAGATACTTAACCCCTCTGCATCCTACCGAGTCAAAGCTGAAGGGCAAAGGAACTGAAACGTTACAAAAATGAAATGGAAATTTAAGTTTGTCCTGGAGTAGCTTAATCGTGCTTTGAACATCCTGGCACTAGTATAAAATCATTCAATAACTGCCAGGTGACTGGAAACGTAGAGACAACTCATTTTATTATCAAGTTTTATTAGCTTATGGTCACGTGATGATTTCTTGGCAACTTACCACCCTGAGTACATGCGCCAACCAAGTTGACTATATTAGGATGCCATCCAGCCCGCTTCAAAATCTGTATTTCACCGAGAAGGGCAACTTTCCCAGTCTTATTAGCCGTGTCTATGTATTCACAAAAAAGAAAGGTAAACTTGTTTAGTAATTCACTCACCATTCTCAAATAGGCCCCCTCCGAGTCACCTTGTGCCCTGGTATCAAAACCAGTCTTTGGGCAAAACCATTCATACGGAAAGGTGTTCCACCCACAAGTTTATTTTCATGCAAATCAAACTCATTTTCACTTGAAAGGTTTGGCACGAAGACTCGTTTTGAAACAGAGATACAAGGGACCTCGGAAATGGTTTATTAAGATTAATAGTAGCGGTATACACATAGCGAAATACATGATGCGTTTAAGAGCCCTTAGATGATCTTAAATTTGATTTCCATTTTTTTTTCCACAAATATTTACAGCTAAGGTAAGTTAAATTCGTACAGTGTGATTTTGTGATCATCCGGGTGAGGTAAGTTCTGAAAAGAACTGTTATTGCTGACTAACTTTTAGACAACCCGAAAGGAAGTCATCTTTAGAGTAAAGTCTGGTCAAGTCTGGTCCGATGAAACTGATTGGTTAGTTGAGGCGTGATGGTATAGATTAAAAATATGATAAAACTAGTCATGAGAACCAGACGATTTTGTCTTGTGCTGACTGAGATGCAGTATAACCAACGCAAGGAGTGAATTCACTATCTACATACATACCTTTCAACTGTTTCACTGCTACATCAATGACTTTCGTATCCTTACAATGATAGCGTCCTTTATAAACAATTCCAAATTCCCCTTCTCCAAGCACTTCATCTCGGACTTCAAGTCTTTTTAGGTCGATTTCATAGTCTTCCCCGATCTCTTGGGAATTGCTAGAAGAACTTTCATTATATTTTGTGCCCTGTTTAGTTTTTTTGGTAGGCTTTGGAGGTCTGGGAGGCGTGGCCTCAAAGTCCGGTGTTGGCAGCAACTCTCTAACTTTTGGGGGCTCATGGGCAGGTGAAAAGCCAACACCTAAAGCACCTAGCTTTGGCTTTGTTTCAGCTTCTGGTTCACTCATGGAGCCACGTGAAGGCAATAACCCAGGTTCCTTTTCAGTCTCTTGCCGAACTACAATAAGATTAGTGTTCTTTTCAATTTCCAAGGGGATGTCTTGTCCTTCAAGGATGTTGCTTCTATCTCCACTACCTGGCGTCTGAAAATTAGGATTCTGGGTTTCTGACTGCAACATACCCAAACAGGTCACATTTTGTTCCGAATTTTCTTCCATTCTTTGACTCTCCTTTTCAATTTGTGGAATCGGAGGCAGTGGTCTTGCTTGAGGAGGCTTCTTGACTTGACTTTCAACACCTAATAAGGGGTTTTCCTCAGGACTGTGTCGTGACAGTGGCACCTCCTCGTGTTCTTGGGGTTCTGGATTGTTGTCGATATAATCGTACATGTTTTTGAGTTGGTCTTCCTCTTGTATCTGCCCGGTGAGTTTAACGCCCTGCTCAGGGTCTTTGTTATCATATGTCTAGAAAGAATAGTAAAAATACGTCACTGTACGTGTCTAAAACTATTGTCTTCACGGAAGGAAACTATGTAACAAAATATACAAAACGTGGACCCAGGGGTGGGGCTGCTCAGATGCATTGGTGATCGAGGGGTGTAATTCTATTAGACAAAAACGTACACATCAAACAGCCCAGAAAGTGACCAAGCACCTTTCTGTTTTTTGCTCTATAACGTGACGAGAAACGCAGAACGTGACCTACTTATGAATAAATGCCTAACACAGGAAAATACAGTGAATAAAAGCGCTTGAGGGTACATATTACGGGACAAGCAGATTTTCTGCAAAAAATGTCTTCTTTCTAATCTTGCCCATATCTACATATCCTTTGTCGGGATGATTCCATGCTCACCAGAAAAAAGAACATCGAAATTCCTCTATTTTCTTGTTGTTACACCTTTGTGTTACACATTTTAGAAGTCTATGTTTTTTTTTGTCAAACGTTAGTATGCTAAGATTTACAGACAGTGTTCTGACTTTAGTAGATAAACACGTTTAAGTACGGCATCTTGTTGATTTTTTCACCGCTGAGAAATATGACAGAAACAATGTACTGTCATATTTTAAACTACCTGATTACGAAGACATCGCCCTCTGAAGTATTGCCAAAATACACTGACACCCCCCAAAAACATAATGGCAACGGACAAAGGCACAATGATGGCTGTGATCTCGACATTTTTCCTTTTACTTGTTGCTGATAGCCCTAAAAAAACAAAATTAGAGATAAGTGTTATAAGAAGGCGCTCCTACACTAAGACCAGTGTTTCTAGTGCCTGCAGATACCCGCGGATGTTTGATTAAAATCTGTCGACATTGATTATGAGTATAACCATATTAAAATGTTAATACTAGATATCAGCGAAATGCTTATCCCCCTCGGTTATACATAGAAAAGTACTTACTTTTTAAGACTTGGACCCC
This sequence comes from Orbicella faveolata, assembly GCF_042242905.1. Lineage (NCBI taxonomy): Eukaryota > Metazoa > Cnidaria > Anthozoa > Scleractinia > Merulinidae > Orbicella > Orbicella faveolata. The sequence continues at coordinate 9,042,131 of NW_028301547.1, read as the reverse complement.
TCCCCCTTCAAATATTGAGCTGAGGGCAATAGCACAAGGAAAGCAATTTTCTCAGATCATCGCAGCAAAAAAAAATAAAATAAAATAAAATAAATAAAATGAATGCTCATCAACGTATTGGTTACAAGGCAGTGATACTTCAAATCCGCTTCATATAATTCATCGAAAACGTATTGGACGTAACGTACCCTTTATTTTACGGGAGTCCTTTTTTTTTTAAACTCCTAAGGTTTTAAACAAGAAATAATTATTAAAAACAACAGTTGTAATAATTCTCTTAATAATTTCCTGACCTTTTGGTCCCTCAACGCTGGGCGCATCATCTATTTACGGAGTGAATAAAACAAGAATAAAATCGATTATTCTCGTATAAATATAATATTAACATTCCCTCAATATGTTCGTAGCTTCTAGCTTGTTTCTTAGAAAAGAAAAGTCCAGTTTTGGTTTAGTCTGGTTCCCCGAGAAACATTTGATATTTGGGACATTTACCAATGAAATACTTCTAAACTTTGTTTACTTTGTTCGCGGGCATTTTCACATGAGCGCCAGTGGAAAAGTTTGCCTGCTACAGCAACCTTAAAAGTGCACTGAATTTCGCATCCTGCACTAAATTTTAATGTTACTCTGAATAATGGTTGACTGTGCTTGCAGCTTATCAGATTCGGTACAGTTTCAGTGAAATAAAGAAAGAAGTAGAAATAATAAATAAAAGAAGATATAGAAATTTACAATAAATAAATAAATAAATAACTACATACATACATAAATAGTAGAGGAATATAAGGCAAATTATTCTAAACCACCTGTTTTATCAGTTTGGCTGCCATTACTTATAACAGTACGATAGCATGTGATTTGTCAAAGTAAGTTAATCAAAAGTTCAGCAGAAAGTGCCCCCACCCCATCCCCCCATATATTAGAAATCAAAAACACAACAGGAAATACCTCTATATCCTAATGCTGCACTTGAAGTCTTTACTCCAGCACTGTTCTTTGCAACACAATGATATATACCATAATCATTGCTCTTGACTTCTGTTATAACCAACTGGCTGAAAATGCTATTGCCATCGCCTGTTAAGTTCTCTGGCGTTGGGTTGTATTGAACAGAACCTGAATCATTGTCTCTTACCCACGTGATGGTTGGTTTGGGATAACCAGTAGCAGTGCAATTAAAAGTCACATTGGACCCGAGAACAGCAGTTTGGTTGACTGGAACGTTGACGATCTCTGGACTTTTGTCTACAGAGTGGATAGATAAAGATAGATATCGAGGAAAAGGTTGTTGTTATTCATCGTGGTAAATGCAATAATAAAGTGTATTGTCGTTTGTCTCACGATGTAGTCACTTGAGATGTAGATCGCGACGTTTCGACTGCTTACTGCTAGTCTTCTTCAGGCGATAAGGTCGACTGATTGCACGGTATCATTTATATACACCTAGGGGCCAAACCACCCCCAAAATGTTTCGTCAGTTCTTGAATATTTCACATTATTTCGCATTACTTAAAAAGTATTGACTCTTTCTACACCAAATTTGGCAGGTGAGCAGGAGACCGATTGCCAATTATATTTACCTCGGTTACCTCGGTTACCTCGGTTACCTCGGTTATACATAGAAAAGTACTTACTTTTTAAGACTTGGACCCCTCCCCTCTTCAAATATTGAGCTGAAGGCAATAGCACAAGGAAAGCAATTTTCTCAGATCATCGCAGCAAAAAATAAATAAATAAATAAATAAATAAAATAAAATGAATGCTTATCAACGTATTGGTTACAAGGCAGTGATACTTCAAATCCGTTTCATATAATTCATCGAAAACGTATTGGACGTAACGTACCCTTTATTTTACGGGAGTCCTTTTTTTTTTAAACTCCTAAGGTTTTAAACAAGAAATAATTATTAAAAACAACAGTTGTAATAATTCTCTTAATAATTTCCTGACCTTTTGGTCCCTCAACGCTGGGCGCATCATCTATTTACGGAGTGAATAAAACAAGAATAAAATCGATTATTCTCGTATAAATATAATATTAACATTCCCTCAATATGTTCGTAGCTTCTAGCTTGTTTCTTAGAAAAGAAAAGTCCAGTTTTGGTTTAGTCTGGTTCCCCGAGAAACATTTGATATTTGGGACATTTACCAATGAAATACTTCTAAACTTTGTTTACTTTGTTCGCGGGCATTTTCACATGAGCGCCAGTGGAAAAGTTTGCCTGCTACAGCAACCTTAAAAGTGCACTGAATTTCGCATCCTGCACTAAATTTTAATGTTACTCTGAATAATGGTTGACTGTGCTTGCAGCTTATCAGATTCGGTACAGTTTCAGTGAAATAGAGAAAGAAGTAGAAATAATAAATAAAAGAAGATATAGAAATTTACAATAAATAAATAAATAAATAATAGAAGAATAAAAGGCTATTATTCTAAACCACCTGTTTTATCAGTTTGGCTGCCACTACTTATAACAGTACGATAGGATGTCATGTGTCAAAGTACGTTAATCAAAAGTTCAGCAGAAAGTGCCCCCACCCCATCCCCCCATATATTAGAAATCAAAAACACAACAGAAAATACCTCTATATCCTAATGTCGCACTTGAAGTCTTTACTCCACCACTGTTCTTTGCAACACAATGATATATACCATAATCATTGCTCTTGACTTCTGTTATAACCAACTGGCTGAAAATGCTATTGCCATCGCCTGTTAAGATCTCTGGCGTTGGGTTGTATTGAACAGAACTTGAATCATTTTCTTTTACCCACGTGATGGTCGGTTTGGGATAACCAGTGGCAGTGCAATTAAAAGTCACATTGGACCCGAGAACAGCAGTTTGGTTGACTGGAACGTTGACGATCTCTGGACTTTTGTCTACAGAGTGGATAGATAAAGATAGATAGGTAGATAGCTTTATTGAATAAAATCATTGCAGCCCCCGAAGAGGCTGAGTTGTGACATACTTTAAACTCGTTAATGATGACAATTCGTTACTTCCCTAGAACGTGTAAAATAAAATTGCTTATGGACGTAAGCAGTGTAGCTACAAATCCGCTTGATGTGGATAATAAGTCACGTATTGCACGTAAAGGACAGTTCATTTTATCGGGAGTCCTTTTTAAAACCTCCGAATTCCTAAACGTAAAATAGTTAAAAATACCAATTAAAATGATTGCCTGACCTTTCTTTGTTGGATTTGGGGATCTCATGCTGAAACTCTTTACAACAGCTATTTACAAAGTGAATACAAGAAAAAAAAAATGGTTTTTGTCATATGAATATGAGATAAACAGCTTACTTTCTAAACCGTGGTTGGTCATATTAACTGGAGTATTGATAGATTCTGCCTTCCCTACCGAACCAAAACGTCTTGCGTCACGTGCACGTTGGGAGGTCAGACCTAAAATATGCTTTATTTGGCACATTGTTAGCATTATGGGTTAAAGAAATACATCGATAAGAACAATACAATGTGCATGCACAGCCGGACACGTTCACTTCCCATAAAACACTTTTGGGATCAAAATGGCGGTCGTGTACCTCCGCTAAATACTTAAGGGGGAGGGACTGGTGGTTTAAGTTATTACATTATGATTTAACAACAACAACGGAAGATTTTCAACTAATATTATCGGAACTTATGTGGTAAAGCTGAAAGCAAGCTAGATCGCAAAAAGGTTCTTACACACTCACCATGATTTGTCCCTTGCTACCCTTATATCCACGGAATGTTCCTTGTCGACAATCACATGTAAATGTACAAATACTACTTTTTTGTCCTTTGAAATTATTTAGGCCTAAAACGCAGTGCCGGGTCATTTGACGAATGTTACTAATATTTGGAATTTGTTATCATAAGTAGTAGAAGAAGAAGAATTAGACATGGATTACAAATATAAGTGTAAAACTAATCATAGACAATTTTACCTGTCCTGCTATTGGAATAGTCCAAGTTAGGTTAATATTTTGTTTTAAGTTTTATTTTTATTTCTAATAAACAATTATATTATGAGCCCGAGTCAAAAATCACGCATAGAAATCGAGAGCCAATAATCTAATTGTTTTAGTATAAATCTAGTAGTCGTTTAAAACTTTATATAAATCCTTTTCACAGACACTTCGAAAACGCCAAAAAGCGGCCGTCATTATGTTAACAAGTGCAAACTGCTACGCTACTCACTATCCATCATATAATAGATAGTGAGTAGCGTAGCCAATCATGCCAGAGAGCGGCATTCGTGATAAAACGCTAGCAGATTTATACTAAGGTAAATTAGAATGAAATTAATTAACTTTCTGTTTGAAAGGAGGAAATTGCAATCATTTCATTAATTCTTTTTACTTACCTTGCACAAGAATTTTTTTGGTGCTGCAGACATCTATACCATTCCTCGCTCTGCAAGTGTATTTACCAAATGTTTCGTTCGTCAGGGCACTAACTGTAACTGTGCAGCTCATGTATGTAGCTCGTGGCGAGTCAGCGTAACATTTATTCCCGAATCGTTTATCTTGTGGGTCAAACCATTCAATTTGTTTTGGTTTTGTTTTTTCACTCTTGTGACTATCAGCTTGCCAAGCAGTGCAAGTCAAGTTAACAGTTTCATTAACAGTTACATGTAGCTTGCTGGATGGCGGAGTTATTTCAATCCTAGGTTCGCCTGATTGCAAAGGGAAAAAAAGAGACCAAAAGACATGTTTCAATAGATGCACGTATTCGTTACACAAGTCAATTTGCTAGAGATCAAAGCTTTGTGTTATGGTGCTTAAAACATGCAAAAATGTAAGTTCTTAACGGCCAAGTTTTACGGAACATAGCTATTGCTTTCTCGACCCCTCAGTTCTTATTGTAATTCTGTTTCGTCTTTTCAAACAATCACCATCCTTGTCTTTGTTTAATCCTCCTTCGTCAACAAGGTGCCCTGGAGGCGTTGACGTCTTAATCACCACAGTTCAAATAAACTGTGTTCTAATATTTCCTATTTTGCAACCGCTGGCCAACCCATCTCCTAGATATGTATATTGTTATTTAGTCCATTTCAATATAGTGCTGATATTATAACTTACCGGGATTGTTGCTGTTACAATACTGACACCAGGCAGATGGGAGGATGGATAAACCAGTAACAGCAAGTAATAACAGGAAGTACTTGGTACTGCATCCCAGCCAAGAAATACTGGCCATCATCACACGTCTCAGACTATGAATTCTTTTGGTTCAAATAATCTAATAGTGAAACATTTGAACCGGTGTTGGATTGTTGTGACAACAAAATACAGCATAATATACTCAACAAAATATGCCGCTCATGATTGGTCAACTTACGATCAAAAAAGAGGTTTACCTAATCGGGAAGGGAAAAAAAAAAATAAATAGGATCATTCGTCAAATGACCTGGCACTACATTGTGCGCCTAAATAAATTCAAAGAACAACAACAACAAAAAAGTGGAGTAAACAAAGTGAAGCTCCCAGAGAGGCCGGCCTATAAAAGGTTTCAGTTAAGTTGAGATCATTTCATCAAAAGGTATTCCCTCTCGTCCCATTCTCCATTATTTCCTACCTTTATTATCCCTGCCTTTTAATTTTTTGTTCTCCCTCTTGTGACTTTGAAAACATTTTTGAATGGACAATTTATCTTTTTTTGTATAGTTGGATTTTTAATTTTTAATTTTTCTTAATTAACGGTATCACAGGCTCGTTAGTTTTTAATACAACTATTGTGTGCTACGCTCTTTAATTAAAGATTGATTCATTGCTTGCTCGCTTGATTGTCAAACTTTAGTATTGAACTGAATAGCCTTTTGAATATTCGCCATGTTTTCGTAGTACAGATGTTGTCAAACCAACCGATCTCCTTAATAGACGCTTTTCGCCGAATATAAAAATGAATTTTTTTTTTTTCAGATTTGTGGAGGTACGCACGTGCGCATGTGCGCACGTGCGTAAATATAATTATATGGTCGCTACGCTTCTGTTGCTACCTTTTATTGGCTAGTAGTAATTTGGTTAGCCACTGTTCTTCTGTTAACCTTTTTCCATCAAAAATACTGACATTTGCGTTTCAAATTCTCACAAACGTCCAGGCCATGAAATCCGGTAAAATCTACCCACGTCAAGGCATGGGTTTGGGGCTCATTTCAAATATTTCAATCAAACAACGACAAACTCGCCAACTCGATACGTGCTACCTTACTAACATACTGCTCAATAAACCACTGACAACAAGCACTCACAGGAACTACTCAATCCTGATAGAGATCTGGACTCTCATTCGCTAAGAGCTCGCAATCTATTTTAAACGAATTAAGGAAAGTGAAAGTGAAATTCGGTGCGAAGTGGTTAAATTGGAAATGATCGACGGATACAGCGGCTTGATGCAAATTTGAGCACGGACAATCAGCATGGCGAACAAAGACGACACATGACTTAAGTATTTACAATAATGTTTAAGGTAAAGATTTACGAAGAAAATCTAATACGAAACACAGCAAAAATTACTATTCATCTCGAGGCGTGGAAGACAACGGTGGATAGACATATTAAGCAATGCCAGTCAAAAAGAAAATAAAGCTTATCTTTCAGATATACCGTGGTTCGACAACTAAGGCGATTCAAAATCTTCATCGAAAACCGAATGTGAAAATACTTCAGTACTCCGAAGAAAGCACGAAGAAAAACTTCAGACTGCGGCGTAATTCGGAAACGGCAACTCCTTACTTTTAAATACGAAAGGTGCGTACAACTTGGAGATTCAGTTAGTTAGCTTGCTTAGTAACAAAAGGTAACAAAAAATCTACTGAAAATCTAACCTGTGTAACGTCCAGTGAAGAAACTTCAGTCTGGTAACAATGCGGACTTTTACAGAAATGAAAGTCCTTCTGTGATGAGGTAAACCGTTGGGTAGATTTCAGCCCGCCGTGGAGTAAGACTTTCTGCTCAGGTTAATAAAAACGGCACGCAGTTCAATAAACCCTTGAAACTCAGCCTAGTCTGGAAAATCAAAACAAAAACGTAGGAGTTTTAGCGCTGTTGCTTTGATCTTAAATTCTTCACATTCAACTTTGAAGAAACACTGCTTTCCGTACAGGTTTTGCAGAAAGTGCATGAAAATTTACGCACGAAGTAATATGCCAAATTTTTACCTAATAAAGAAGAAAAGTTTGCTGCAGCGAAATTGTCACGAAGTAAGGCCATGTTCGTATTTTCGCACTAGCTTGCAATTGAAGTAATGCGGGGAGTCTTTTCAAATGCAAATGAACCTCCGTGCTATGATTAACATACGTCTCAGACTTTACCGAAACCCACCATGAATGTTTCAGCACGTGCTATTAAGTTTCACTTTTTTAAAAGGCTGAGCTGGGTGTACAACGTTCTTTTTTCCTTCTGTTTTGTGCGTCTGTTCACCAGTGTACACACTGGGATCAGCGACCAAGTATAAGCGGTCCTTTGTTCGAGCTCTCGTCACCCTGGAAGGGTTTACTACCTTTTGCGATACGACGCAAGCATACAAACAGGAAGATCAATGACGACTACAAGTAATGTCATTGCGCCTGAACATGTCAGCCCGTGCGTGTTGCAGACGTAACACTCTTAAAACTTGCCTTGGTTATGATTGTGCCCAAGTCGCACGACACGGCCTATCGTAATAGACGCAAATACCGATCGACACTTTACGTCAAAACTGCAGGTGTTCTGGATCTTGAAGGGTCATTGTCGTAAGAAACTTAATTTTAATGGTAATATTTTTCACGGAGTGGGTTAACTTGTTTAGTTTCTACCGCTGTTAAAAATAGTTCGCGGAAAAAGAAGTGAAAGGTATGCATTGCCTCAATAAGATGATAAATATAAGTTTCCTTCTAGAAAATTACTCATTTTAATTATTGTGAACCATTAATCCTGGCTTCGATCTGATTGCTACTATCATGTGGCCGAAAAAAGTCCAGTGATCGTTACGAACATATGCAAATGGTAACCGGTAGTCATAAGGATTAAGCTCATTTTATTCTCTAACCGTAGCACTCATAAACGCCTTAAAAAGCGCCTTAAAAACGCCTTAAAAAACGCCTTAAACTCGGCGTTTGATTCTGCAATCTTTCTTTGTTCACTAGATTTCAGGAATCCATGATTTTTGATTTCAAGAAAGGCTAAATGTCCTTAGTGCGCATCGAAATAAGCAGGTGCAAATGAGATGCTGATAACCAGCGTGGCCTTTCGTCAGAAGAATACGTTTGATGCTCATGCTTAATGCGCCAGTAAAAACCAGTCTTGATTATTATCAACCAGACAAAATATTTCTCATACTGAGTTCTGGTTTATCACTACTCTTCGGCTGTTATTGTTAATTTCACCTTTGGTAGGTCATAATTAATTCTGTTTGTATTAAGTAATTTCTTATAAATATTCGTTCCTACATGCGAGGAAGTGAATAACAAAAAAAATCAAAAAAATATACGAAAAAAATTATCAAATAATAATAAAACGCCTAATGCAGAGACAGAAAATAACGTAAGGAACAGAATGAGATGGCCGATTTGGGAACCTTAAGATCGTAGATTTTACATCAAATATTGTTTGAATCATTTCCCTCTAGTATTGGCTGAAGTCGTTTAAAAATCATCGTTGAACCTCGTAGAATAGTCGTGTTACAATGAGCGTGAAAAAGAAGTCAGAAACTCATGAAGTAATACAACCAATCATAAAATACGCGAAAACGTGGAGAGCCTCCCATTCTCATTTCGACAGAATAATAAAAGACTTCGGAGGTGACTAAGTTTTAAGAATAATTAAAGATCATCTCTCCCCTCATTTTCTTGACCAGAGGAACCTTTCCATAACCACGAACTATACAATTGATGGTCTGTCAATGCTGCTTTGTTGTCGTCTAAAAGGAAATATGATATAATACGCGACGGCTCCAGCTATTTACGAGCGGTAGTTGAGGGTTTTTCCTAGTCCCGAAGTCCCAATTTTGGGAATTTCTCTCGAGTTTCCGGCCTCGCATGAAGTGGAATAACAGTATCAAGAAGAAAAAGACATACAATGGCCGTATTTACCAATAGAAAAGAATAATGTGTCTCAGACGCACGAGGCGTCTAACATTAAGTGCGTCTAAGTAAGTATACGAGATACTTAAAGCTCGTGCGAAGATAAGAAAGCTATTTTGAGAGAGACGGTTACTCGCTTGATTACACTTTTAATTTTGTCAAACGGATTCCCAGTTCAGAAAAATCCATCAGTTCGTTAGTCGTGTCGTATTTACCTAGACAAATCATACGTCTGTGACCTACATGTTTAATGCGTCTGTGTCTTCCTGACATATAGAATTTTTAAGTTCTTCTGAAAAGTTAATACGCTTTATTTAACGTGATCACCTAGAACGATAACACGTCTGGGACATTTGTCTATCTGAGACGCACGGTCGTCTGCCTAGGTAATACGATTGGCTAGGTAATACTTGAGAAGGCAAGTTATTTGTCATCTATGTCATCACTAGCATGGTTCTAAACCGTGTACTCTCTTTGGCGAGAAAAGATAAAAATCGGGATAACTAGTCCTAGCGTTCAAAGGCTATGTAGATTTAAGTCGGAGTAGCCTACAAACTTTTGGACAACTCCATAGCAAGTAGAGAACTCGAAAGAGAGAGACCAAAAAAAGATACTCACCGTTGCCGAAGCGATCGACTCATTGGATTGTCTCGTGAAAGGTTTTAAGTCAATGATTAGTGAACGTACGTTTCTTGAGCAAAATAATCCAACACGCCTAACACGAAACCCTAAGTCATAAAAGTGTTCTGTGGTAAGCTGTCACTGGCGAATATTTTCCGTGTTGCTCGGGACGCCAGCTCATTAATTAAATATGATTTTGCATAATTTCCATTGCCGGTTGAATAAAAACATTACTTTATGTGGATTAGTCTGGAACTGATTGTTATCGACGCCGGACGACCTTTAAACCGAGACTGAGGAAGTTGTAAAAGAAGAAATTTCTTGAAGGGAAATTTCTAGGCTGGTGAAATATTTCGATTTTGATTCTGAATTTTCGATCAGTCTGAAATATACCTTTTCTACCGGACATTCTTCAGAATCTTACATTTGTCCATTTTTGTGGCCTACAGTAGTTTTCTACACAGGTAAGCATAGACCGTCATTGCGTGACAGGCCCAAAGAGCCTCTGCGTAGGAGGCAACTTTGGGGCAAGTATTGTGACAAGTATAACTTAAATAGGAAACATTTACAAGGACGTTTGTCCACTCCCTTAATTTCTGGGGGTAGAACTCAATAATCCTACGTGCGCTAATAAAGCACGTGGGTCTGGCTTTCCTTACTTCGCTTCGCGCGTGTAACGCAAAGGTGAGCCTACTCGCAAGCTTTTGGAAATCATTCAAGTGTTTAACACAGCCCGGGTGAATACTGTGCTGACACATCACGTACAGACCAATGAAGTACAAAATCTGGATCGCCACCCGTTTATTGAACTTCGTACCAGTTGCAGTAGTTGTCCTTACTGCACACGTGGGCCGTGCGAGAGGTTTTCTGCTAAAGTAATGTTTAGTTGAGGTAGAAGGTGTAGTCAAGGACAGGAAGTCCTTGCCCATCCACTTTGCATATCGTTATTAATCACAGATTGTTCAATAGAGCAATAGTCACAGTAGTCTCAGTGCATGGCTCCGCTTGCCAGGGCTATCCATGATGTTGTCATCTGAGCGCGCGGCAAACTTGACAGTAGCTTTATCTTAGTCGGTACAACGTGTCAAATTGTGTAACGCAATGAAATTCCAACAGTATAGAAATATACGTTGTAGTGACGATTTTAGTATAATTTGTCGTCACCAATATTCTATTTTTCAAATGCATATGAGCAAATTATGACGAGGTGACTTCATTACTTTGCTTTACTGTACTTATCATATAAAGGCGCAAAGGTCCACTATGCGTGACTCGCAAATTTATTCACCACGTGCTACAAGAATGTGATTTTTCCAGGAAAATTACGTTATCACTCTCACATTCTTCGGGGTAACACTATACACTAGGCTAAATTGCTCTCCTTTTTGTAATTTGCTCATATGCATTTGAAAAATAAAATATTGGTGACGACAAAATATACTAAAATCGTCACGCAAGAAGTTCTTGCGCCGCAAGAACACGCAAACCGCCGCAAGAAGTAAAAATGTCGTGTTTTTGCGGTTTACCCGCAAGAACATTCGAAACGCAAGAAGTTGAAAGTCTAACCGCAAGAAGCCGCAAGAAGTTGAAAATCTAACTGCAAGAAGCCACAAGAACTTATGAATCTTACCACAAGCCGCAAGAAGGCGCAAGAAGTTGTTGCAGGTCAAAACGTCTGTTCGTTGATAAGTACCATATGTTGGTGGTCGAAATGCTCAGCGTTTGCTCGCAATGTTATCCATAAGATAAGTCACTGCGGTGGGAAGAGATATATTTCTAACAGGTGAGACCAGATCTGGATTTATGTTTGCTTATACTGTGAAAATAATATCGAACGCACTCGCTTATTACGTCCTCGCGTGTTCATGACACCTACGGGAAAAAAGCCCTTCGATCACTTGAACATTCTGCTGGCAGATAATTATGCAACAATCACAAAACGTCTCCAAATAATGAAGCTCATGAAGAAACAGTCCACGTAGAAACATCGAACTACGATGTAGTTAGTCTGGGTTTCAACGCTTTTTCTTCTGCAAAATTCATTATCATTCAGAAGTGTTGTTGTCTTCTTCTTGCAGATATGTAAGCGAAGACAACTTTCGTTGAAATCGCACACTGAACCGCAAAGACTGCGTGTACACTACGATGTTGTAAATTTCTTTGAGAGCTTTTCGCAGAGTTAATCTTGCAGAAAATATATTTTGTGTTTCTTAACAAACGGTAATCAAGGAAACTTGAAAGTTGCCTATGGAAGCGAACTTCGTAAATTCTACCCTGTTTGCAATGTGGTAAAACATTACCGGTATAACTCTAAAATAGTTTATACGCGCGAGAAACGTGACCACGTGCCTAAATGGAACACACATGTTTTCGTCGGGTAACGGGGCAAATCAGGTCACTCCGATAAGGCTACAGTTACCTTATCCCGACGATACTGCGGAAGAGGAGTGTCAGGGTTACCAAAAGTAGTCTCGTTGTCAAAAGAAATGAATTCAGTTGCGCGATTGTCACGGTGCTACCGGTCTCAACTATTGCTCGCGGAAAAGAGAGTACATTAAGTTAAAAGTTAAACAATAAAGTGACTTCTTATCTCATAAGGCGTAAATTACTGGCCTGGTTTTTTCCGTGTTTATTAATTTTTATGTTTGAGAAACTACAACCATAGCACGCTCGAAAAGTAAGGTTAGGACATTATGCTCACAGGTTTGACGCCTTAAGACTCACTGTTAGACTTCACAGACTCGAAACAATACAGTCTATAGCGTGCTTTTTTTAAAAAATAGAGCTATTGCAAAATACACGGTGATGACAAGGAAATACAATAACGGTGCAAAATGTTATCAGACAAAATATCTCTCCGGGGAAAAAGAGTTATCATTATACAAAAGATATCCCTTTATCCTGATAAGACAGCATGCACTGATAACAATCATGTTGTGACGCCTTGAATTCGCATAAAGTCTTCAAACATTACTGACGCGTGAAAAGTCACGCTTGTCATGCATGCATGTAGTCCTGTGCTTGTTTTCGCCGACTGAGAAGCGTGCTTGTTTCAAAATTTGGGCTACACTTGGAAGCTACTTCCCAGTAAATAAGTGTTTTTTTGACCTTTGTTTCGAACAAAAAAAAAAAAGCCATTTCAAATGAGCTCATTTCGCGCCGCTATCGATCACACCGCGGTTCGGGGACTCCGGAACACATCGTAATAATAATTGTAAACAGTAAAATTTCCTCCATGTCGCCGAAAAACAAAACAAAGTGAAATTCAGAACCAACCGATAAAAAATGTACTGTTATTAAAAATAATTATAATCCAACAAAAAGCCAAAGGCCTCATCTCTATAACAATCTGTAACGTTGCTTTGAGACACTCTCGATTCACAGGTTTTCAGTTTTAGTACGCGACAAAAATCTTCCCACTGTCAGTGATAAAATCTACCGACTGATTTATTCGCGAACGAAAACTCTCTCCAAGGAAGACTTCAACAGCGTATAGACTTTACATGGCTTACAATTAAGCACTTATAATTTTAGTCACATCATTAAGAAACTTCCCAAGATCTCTTGTGTAACGGTAGCCGTATACATAGTAAGGCCGACGATTTATTTGTTAGTCGGTACGGCTGAGAATCAACTTCTTCTTCTGTTATATTTGTTTACGTTTTGATGGATTAAAGTATATATTTGGCGGCCGACGTTTGTTCCAAGTGCGATTTTGGTAACGTCTAGGCAACTGCAGAGCAATTTGAGATCCCGCAAAGATAAAAGATAAAAGAAAGATAAAAGCTAAAAAAGTCTAGATTTTCTTGTGTGACATTCTTGTGGCTTGGCGTCACATCAACTCGATAGCAAGTCTGCGTGGTCCGACCCTCCCCAAGCAACAGCGGCGGCAAAAGGATTTGGTCTGCGTGGGGAGCCATTCTTTTGCTTTGTCGTCATAACAAAGTCAGTTGACGAGAGACCAAAAGAATGATAGCCCTGACCTGTACATCCGCCTCTCCCCTAAAAATATATAACTTAAAAAGAAACAACAAAATAAATTACAAAATGCAATGAGAGGGGAAAACTTTCCGGCGCGTAAATACTGACAACAAAGATTCTCGCATTCCGTTTTCATAGTAATAACTAGTTTTAGGGATCACTAAGGGAGCATAAACATCCTCTCTTACATACTTTATTTATTTCAACACGGTAAAATCTTCAGTGATTAATTAAAATTTTAAAAAAAGTTCAATTATAGCAACAGTTTAACAAGATTGTCGTAAAGGAGCTTGACTGACAGTTGCTGTAAAATCAGTCAATTTCCCACATAAAGCGTCCAAGAGAGTCTAATGAGGGTCCCCAATAGGTTCGGCGGGATGCGGAATTTGGCTTTTTTTGATCTTTGGAATTTGAGCTGAAAACAGGAGCGGGAAGCGGGAATTACAATAACGAGCGGGAGCGGGACTTCGTGTTTTTATGGGGTTGGGATGTGGGATTCGCAAGCGGAACAGAGCGGGATAAGGGATTCTAATGACACCTGTCCATTTCCGACAGTTTCGACGCTTGCGTCTTTAATCTTGGCCCCCCGATCCTTTCCTGTTTTTCTAGTCTTTCGACCTTTTCCAGAGCGCTTGGCTTGTTTCGGCCAGGATGGCCACACTGAATGGCGATGATAGTGATTTACCGAACGTGACGAATTGCGTCACCATATATATATTTGTGAAAAGGATGTGCGAACAGGAATGCCTTCATTCAAAAAGAAAAGTTCTGAGGCACGATTTCAAGGAAAGGGAAGACTGAAAGCTTTGGAAGATATTGTCCAGTGTGTTTACGGGCCAGTTCTTGAATATGGGAACGAACAATCTTTTTCTTTCACTGATACGTGGATAAAAGAAAACAAAACAGGAAACCGTGACAGAAACAAACGTTGTAATCATTTGTGTTAACTTATCTGCTACCCGTCGAATTCTTTTGTGACCTTTTACGCGATATGTATTTTTAAAAAGTTTCTGTGTTAATTATTAAAGTAATTATTAAAGTAACAAATTAATAATTAACGCAGAAACGTCTTTAAAAAGTGGGCGGGATCGGGATTTCCAGCCAAAAAAGGGCGGGATGGCGGGATTAACAGGAAAAAATTGGCGGGAAAGCGGGATCTGAGAACCCTATTGTGGACCCTCTCTAATTTCCGTAAATTGATGGGTAGGCTATTCCTTGATAGTGCCCCGCTATAACCAAAGCCACGCTTGCAGTAGTTTGAGCTCGGTTTGGAAAAAACGCCTTCCAAACTAAAATGTGGCATTCCAATTTGGAAAAGTTCCGAAGGGTACTGGTATTTGATACCGAAAAAGTTTGTGTTTCCGAAAGGTTGTGGCTTATTGGAAGGAGAAAAAGAAGTGTTCAGTTGAGTCCGCCAGGGACAATACATCCAATTTCACCAAAATGTACAATTTAATGTAAAGAGGATCGTACACCCATCGCGCTTTCGTTTTTTGAGAGATTCAGATTTTCTGATCTCCCGGCCCACAACTTATCAGAATAAAACGGTCATCTATCTATGATTCTAAAAGGATTCAGAATTTCTGATCACCCAAGGCTTTGATAGATTGAAAACTGATCCCCACTCCACAACCCGTCAGAGCAAAACAGTCATCTACTTATAATTCTAAATGCATTCAGAATTTCTGATCCCCATCACCTCACGGGTCAAAAACGGCTATCTCTTCATGGTTCTAAAAGTATTGCGAATTTCTGATCCCCCTCCCCCACCAAATCTGCTAACATGATAGAAAGAGCTGTTGATTTATAATTCTACAACAATTCAGAATTTCTGATCCCACATGACTTAAAGGGATTTAAAAATTCTGATCCCCCAGTGCATAACTTATCAGAACAAAACGGTCATCTACCCATAATTCTTAAAAGGATTCAGAATTTCTGATCCCCCTTATCAGGTGACAGGACAGAAATAGCCGTCTATTTATAATTCACAAGAATGTCTGATAGCTAAAAAGTAACGATTGGATAGTAACTTTAAGCACATTACAGACAAAATGGATCACAGAGCAAAGGGCATCAGAAAAGTACACAAATGAAATATTCACAGATAGGTCATTATTAATAACGATTTGAAACCACGCCAAAGGATAGAGACAAAAATTGCAGTTTCATGCCGGACAGTGAAAGGTTTTATTTCAATTCAAAAAGATGAAAATTTAGGCTCCAGAATTACAAGCTGTTATTTAAAGTTCACATCAAAGATAACAAGAATTTCAATCAGTACTCAGCTGCCGTCTGCGCCACCTCCGTTTTCTGCTTTAATGTGTTCGTTTCGGATTGACGGCCGCTATTCTTGCCTTTTTTTTCCCTCTGCTCTGCAATGAAACAATAGAAGCTAAATATTTTTATAAATAGCGATAGAATTAACATTGTTTTTCATTAATCAATTGATCGGGAGTGTATTCTTTTGTAAAGAATAATGAACAGTATGTAGGCAATGCGGGAGTGAAGTGTATCGAGTGTGATCTGTAGCTTCAAATCAATTCAGTGTAAACTTTAAGTTACCTCTTCAAAAAGCACACTAACAAGCTATTATGCAAGCATTTCATACATAGGAAATGCGTGCGAATACTTTCTTCGTTACGGGTGCTAATAAAATCAGGAGAACAAACCTTATGCTTCCTTATGCTTCAGTGATCGCAAAATAAATATAACAACGACATTTCTTCAGCCACAACATTGATTTCGATTCAAAGATTGAGCAGCTAGCTGTAATGTTGAACAACAATTATGATACACTTACTTTTCTGCGACTTGCCTTTCTTTCATCGAAGCAATCAAGATACTCATTTGAACTTGGACAAATCATTCCATGCTTCTTGCTGCTATTGACAGTGTTGGATTCCAAATTACGCGCAAATAACCGACTCCTTTGGAAAGGGAACCTGCTGGTCAAAAGTATTCATTTATCAGATTCACCGAAGGATTATGGGATCGGACGAAAACACTAAAATGGCGGGGAAAGGTCGTGGTCAATGTTGTTAGGATTCGATAACAAAGCTCTGTGTTATTTTATAGCCTTGTTCTACGTTGGAAAGCAGTCACAAATTGTTTACAGACGTCCGTTGTTGTTCCAGTTGAGTCAAATCCCAGTAAAGGTGGAAAAGTATGAACGTTCGTTGGCAAAACAGTGTGGCAATCAAACTATTTGCCAGCAGCTGGCGGTTTCTCTTACACTCGTCAGGTTTACAAAAAACTTATGGTTCCTGCAGCTTTCCAAGGTAAACTGATTTTCTTGCATAATTTGTGAAGGTTCTTGAAATACTGGAAACGTTCTGACCGGGTTAATTGATCGTGGAAGATTACAGAGGATGCAGATGCTTTAACACACTGTTAAGTCTTGTTGATTTCGTGAATGCAAATGTTCATTTGCTAAAGGAGTTATGAAAGCAACCGCATTCAACACAACAATATACGAACAATTTCGTGTTGGGAAAATCATTCATTGTAAAAGTACAATAAGTGCAATAAATGTGAGCTCTCTCATGTGGTTTACATATACTTCATATAGCTAGTGTATATCTTGTCTAGGATCAAGTGGGCATACATGTATGTATTATACAACACCTAAAACACAAGATATCAAAAAGCAACATCCTTCGCCTTTTTGATTTTCAGGTTGATGGTGGTGCTCTTGAGGTTATGTTAGATGTGCATATTACATTATCACGACCTTTTGTTTGCCACTTATTACTTGAGTTGCAAAAGACTGATGTTATTTTCATTAGGGTGGTTGAAGTTCTCTTTAATTGGGCAGTGTTTCAAAGGTTCTTTATAATTTGGCATTTTGTTATGCAAAGAGAGGTTATTTAGAACAGCAGATATAATTCACAGCTAGGTTACGGAAAATTACTTTTAACCACTTCCAGAACTTTGTACATAAGTCTTACCATAATTTGAAAAACCCATGATTCATGGATAAAATTAATTGAAAAAAATACTTTCATGAAGAAATTAATGTAATTGAAATTTGAAATTCATGTCAAGAATATTTTGTGCTTTTCCAGTCATGAAATCTGTTTACATTTCATGAAAATTTACTGAAGAATGTAAACATTTACTAGACTCCAATTTAGAAGTGTTTCAAACAGGATTTTAGAAAGATATATGTTAAATTTAAGTATGTTTTGTAATAAATCACAACATAATGGAAACTCATTTCCAGCCAGATTTTGTCCTCCTTTTGCATCTGGATGTGCCTGGTTTTTGGTATTTAATTTTAATGTACAACTGTAGCAGGTTTTGATAATGCTATGAGTTATTTATACATTTTTCTGTGTAAATACAGAGATTTCACTTAGGTTTAGGATTTGAAGAGCAGTTATCAAAGTTCCGTATAAAATGAGTAATGAAGAGTTTTCAATAGTTAGGTATATTTTCACCACCTGTGACTAAGAAAGCTTTTGGGTAGGTTAATATTAAAGTGCTACATGTACATGTACATGAGTGATGGATAATTTTTAGATTGGCTGCTATCTTTTTACTATCTCTGGCTAAGATAGCTTTTGGGTAGGTTATCACAGTGCGATATGAGTGATGGGTAGTTTTCAGATAGGCTATCTTTTTTACCAACTACAGCAGAGGTAAGTTTCAGATAGGATACTGTTTTATTGTTCAATATAAGGACTAATCTTCAGATAGCCTAGGTTTTGGCTTACTACATTAGTGGTGGTTTTTGGATAGACAAGTTAGTGGATAGATAGGCCATCTAAGTACCTGTTGACTATCTACACAGGAAGCTAGTTTTTAGCTAGTCTATCTATTGCCTAACTATCTGATGGATAGATATTAGTTAGCTTTAAGCCATGCCAAAGATAGCTATGCTCTATCTACAAAACCTCTTGGATAGAAAAAAGATAGAGATTTTCATCCGTCAACCAGGAATGAGATAGTTGCAAGTAGCATCAAGTTAGTAATAAACTAGTTATTAGATATGATCGTTTTTGGGAGGGCTTCTTTAACTGAGGACAGCAAACTATTTCCAGCTACCAGGAAACATCTCCAAGATGAGTATGCCAAATTAAAAAAGAAAGAATAGAATTGTTTGTAGCATTAGCTACAATACTTGCATCCATATCTGTCAGGTCTTTATAAAAACAATTTTGCCCATACTCTTCTCCTTTGAGCATGGTTAAACTGGTTGCTTAACTGAAGTGTGAATGAACTGGTAGCACACTCAAAAAGTTAGATTGAAGATGAAAAAACGTGTTGGGCAAAGCTTAAGTCCGTGGCCTCTGCTATATGACAACAGGTTTTTGGAGGACACTGTATACATGTATGTAGAATACATTGACCCACTTAAATGTATCAACTGCAAATTTAAATGTACAATCATGTAAATTGCAGTCTTTAATTGTCATCCCTGTAATGTGCTGTAGTGTTCCTGAACACTCTGTTTGTTATATAACAGTCAGGTGCCTTGTTTCCATGTTAAACAGAAATTGTTAGAAATTTTTCCTTCACATAAGCTGGGCTAATTCTGACTGAGAAAGAGGAGTCTGCATTTATGCCTACAGTTGTGCAGTTTGAGTAATCTTACTGTTTTGGTCAATTCTGAACTTTCCTATCCTCTTAGGTACTGTTTGCTATTGTTTTTTTAAACTTACAGCCACTGTGATTTTAAGTGCATAGATCATTGTAATACAATGTGTGATGTTTACAGTTACTAATATTAATAGACTGCTGTGAAGAAACTTGTTCTTCATCACTCTCTCAGTATAATCTGAGTGTGTGGAATCTGTTAAGAATTATGCTATATTTGTATAAAATTTCTAATTGAATGTTGTTATCAAGGAAAAATATTTTGATTAGACATTGTTCAGGCAGGCAGTAAGATCTAAACCCTGTCTTCAATGTTATGATTTAATGTGGCTACATTGGATGTAACACTGGCTTTGCAGGGGATCAGAAATTCCGAATCTTCTCCTGTGTTCTTTGGGGGATCAGAAATTCTCAACCCTTTCTAGTGTTCTTTGGGGGATCAGAAATTCTGAACCCTTTCTGGTGTTCTTTGGGGGATCTGAGAAATTCTGAACCTTTTCTAATTTTCTTTGGGAGATCAGAAATTCTGAACCTTTTCTAGTGTTCTTTGGGGGATCAGAAATTTTGAATCCTGTCTTGTGTTGTTTGGGGGATCAGAAATTTTGAATCGTTTTCTATGGAGATACCTCTCGAGACAAGAAATGCAAGAAATCACTCGGTTTCTTATGCGTGACTTAAACATTACATTTCAACTCAAATAAAGAATAGGATATTGCTTGAAAGAATTTTTTCATTCCTTCCAAACTGGGAAACTTTTCCTCTGAGTTTTAAAAACAGTTTAAGATTCTTAGTGTATTGCAAAAATCGTCTTTGGAATTAAATGGCAATAATGGATTTCCGTCTAAGCTCTACGTTTCACTTTAGGTCAATTTTGCACTCATTTCCAATGGAACTTTCAAGACTGCAACGTATAAATCACTTTTCTCTGAGACAGGTTTCTATTTTACACCGAAAAAGTAGCCATTTTTGGAATGGTTCGTAGTATTTACTCTGAATTTTATCAAATTGGAACACCACATTTTAGTTTGGAAGGCGTTAAAAGTCTCGTTTGATCTCAGAATCTCTTACATTGAACGGCGTGCTGCGGATGCTAAATAAGTCTTTAGGACACTGAGGTTCCGGAAGTCCATTATCTTACGCTGAAGTAGCCATGTACTTCTAGTAGTTATTTGTTCCTTTGAGTCCTTCTGCACTCTTGTATGTCAGTTTACAGTGTTTGTAGGCGAACCAAAATGAATTACCCGGTAATAACCACCTTGCAATTAAAACCAATTTCAAATATTTCTTACTCGTTGCGACAGATACAATCCCTTACCAAAACAGCTGTATTTTTAAACTGATTTTAAACTGTTTTGAACGTATTTTGACGATTTAAACAGTATTTTGAAGTCACTATAGGGTATTTTTGTGCTATTTTGTACAAAATTCAAAATTTTGCTTCTTGTTTGTAATGTATTTCAAGTATAGTTAAAACCTACTTCATGATATTGGAATGATTTTCACTCTGTTTTTAACGTAGTTTGAGCTCAAAACAGGGTTTAAATAGGGGATTTAAAATCTATTTTAATACTATGGCCACAAAAATTTCGTTCAAACAGTTTAAAAATTCTAGTTAAACCCTGTTTTGAAAGTTATGTTGGCAATGGCCGTAGGTTTAAAAAGTATTTTACAAATTTTCAGTGTTAAAATAGTCTTTAAATAGGATATTTAAAATGTAGTTGACATGCCAAGAACATAAAATATGTTTTAAATAGGAAGTTTAAAACCTATTTGAGATAGCAATTCATATTATAAGCTTTAAAATACAACCAAAACAGTCTGTTTTAAACATATTTTAAGTTTTAATCAGGCGAGTATACTATTTAAATAGTAGTTTTAAATAATGACAATAATGTCTATCTTAAAAACAGATTTTAAATACACTATTTTTGCACTATTTATAAATCTAGCCCAATGGAAATTTATAATTCAATCAACATAATTTGCATCCCCTTTTTGAAAACTGCTTTAGTGTGTAAGCTTTTAAGACTCTCTCAATATCAAAATCAATCAAAAATTTAGCCAAGCCAAAAACATGAATCTGTGGACAAACAAACCTTTTCGCAAAATAGCACTCTCTTGCCGCCCTGCATGTACATGTATTCCTGTCTTTCTTTTTTTTCGAAGTATCAAGCACTGTTTATAACCAAAATGGCAGGCAAAGACTGAACAACTCCAGGACTTCCCAGAGGAGTTTTTCGACAGGCGTTAAAGTAAATCCCAGTCTTCTCTAAAAGGACATGGTCACAGATGCCATGTTTGTTCACAAGTGAGGTTCAGGTTGAGAGCATGTGCTAAGCCGCATGTACATGCACAATATATAAGTTCTATCAAAAGTGTCATCACTTTAAAAATTTACCAGGAGCAATCAAATCTCTGAAAGCAGCAACTAATAACTCAAGGAAAATTGATCCAAGTAATTGGTTGACATTACTTATTACTGATTGGGGCTACTCCTAATGGCAAAGTAGACCAGAATTAAGATCTCACAATCAAATCACAAAAAAATCACGTCTACTCAATATTAAAAAGAAAATTTCAAGGTACATGTAACTAGCTTGCAGTAATTAGCAAATTATTGATTGTGGTCAGTCATCATGTATGTGCTTCAAGATTACATAATTTACATACATGTAATTTTGGCAGAAAGTGTCCCACTCACAGTGTGCACGTGAAAGATCTCAAAACAAATCACAAGAAATGACAACCACTGAATATGAAAAAGAAAATTGCTTGTAGTAATCAGCCAGTTATTTATTGTGGTCCCTCATCATGGTATACATGCTTCAAGATCTTGCAAAAGTGCTGTCACTCACAAAGTACACCAAAATCAAGATCTCACAACCAAATTCCTTTTTTTTTGTTCTCTCAAACAATTCTTTTTTTCCTGTTTCCCATATGAGCAGTTACAGTTTTCCAGATTTGACAGTCATTTAATTTTGAAGTCAAAAGTGGTTTGAACTAATATTTGTGTACAACAGTTTAGTCATTATTGTTAACAATGTAGGAAATCCATTTTTTTTTTGTCTAAACAGTTGTTAATGATAAAAGTTGTTGTTCCAGTCTGTTATGAGCAGACTTATGTTGAATTTAGTGGTTGGTTTCAATGACAGATGCTGTGACCAGGCTAATATTATGAGAGTCTGTGCTCTGATCTGTTAACAAGAGGCATTCACTACTAACATCACAGCAAGCTGGCAAAAAGCGCCGGTTCCACAATAACTGTGAATAATAATTATTATTGGATGAGGTTGAGCAAAATATCATGATTTGTCAGCGGCAAGCAGATCAATTATTTCCCGAAGCTGAAGGCTGAGGCAAATAATTGATCTGTGACCACCCAGTTTGGTTTCACATTTAAATCACTCTCTGACAGCTCAGCAAAGCGATCTGCCATTTAAATTATTTCACCTGAGAGCTTGGTTTCAATTACGCATGAGAGGAAAATTTAATATTATTTGCAGCAAACACATTTACACGGCACTATGCATGAGCAGATCATTATTTGTAGGCAGTTATTTACACGTCACTTGGTGGGCTCTCAGCCAATAAAAAGGAAGACAAAATGCACCAAATGATAAAAAGTTTTATTTTTCAGTTGTCAACAATAACATTTCAGAACACCTAGAGGCCTTTGCGCATTTGCTTGGATGCCATCTTGCAAACTAGAGCACAAGCTTCAAGATCTCGCGAACAACAACTACTGAACCAAGACTTGGAACATTTCATTATTAATTATGTACATGAATCAACTGCATTATCCACTTACCCATTCATTCATGTCCTAGTGGGCTATTCTGTAACTGGTTAAATTTACTCTGTTTCTTGAAAATGTTACAAGCAAAAGCGAATAAAGAACCCTCACTGGACCACATAAAAATGCCTTGGTGGTAAATCACACTGGTTCCGCAAATCTTTCCCAACTTAATTGTTTCATCTGCTTCAGTTTCTTGCAAAGAATGAAATACTTCAGCTACATGTAGTTTTCTGTGTTTTCATCCTTCTCTTATTACTTTGTCCTCTTGTCTTTCATTATTTTTTCTTCTTCTTGCCAGGTAATTTCTTCTTCCTGAACCTTGGTTGTGCTTAGCCATATTTTTTGGAAATATATCAACCTGCCACATAAATATAGTGCATTCATCTAATCAAAAATTTGTTGAATTTGAACTACACTGAATGCTTGTCTATCCCCCACTGAAGGTCAAAACTAACATGTGCATGGGGAGAAGTCCCTATCACTAGGCCCTTCAACCATTTTCCAGAGCCCCTTTGTGTGAATATCATTTTTGCCAAGAAATCTACACCCATAATAGAGAAGAATGAAAATAATTAAAGTAAAATTAACGATAGAAACAATAGGACGAATACAGGTTGAGTGACACCTAAAGTCGCAACCAAAATGCAAGGATTCGACTGTCCATGGCAGGCTTGGATTTCATGTGTTATAGCATGCAATTACTCAATACATGAACATGTGTACAACACATTCTTTCACGACAACAAAGTGCGATTCCATTCATTCGAATGTCCCAATTTTGTTCTTCGAGTGTTCGGACCCAATCGTTCGATTAAGTTCGATTGATTTCGATAAAGTTCGTTTAATCGAACGTTCCATTTGGTACGTGATTAGTTACGTCTGGAGCAAAGCCATGCATCTAAGAGAAAGCTTCTTTTATGAATAAACATTTGGCGCATCCAACCAAGAAATCGCCAAGCATTACCCGCGTATGTGTCAATGTAAAATACCTGAGAATACGCTTCAAAAAGTTACGAGGGTTGTAAACAAAAAAATGAAGTTTAAGCAGATAAAATAAACAGATACCGTACCGTTAAAAATCCTGGGCTAAGAACTATATCCAATGTGGCGATCGATGCGATCCTCTTGCTTCGTTTTGGCGGTCGTAACTTTTGGCGCAAACGGATTTTCCGGTCGATTTTCCGCTGACCCGCCGCTGCAATACTCTGATGCGAGCATTTTGGTCAGCTGTGATTGCATGAAACATCATGTGAATGACCACGTGACTTGTTTCCATTTCAAAATTACTGTGTAAAACGGAGGTTTCGTTCCAGTCGTTTAAAACCAGTGCAACAGTTCATTTGTTTGTTTTTTTACCTTTTACTGGACGAAAAGTTAAGGGACCGAACCGAATCATATGACTCGTGGGTGCAGCGACCATGATTTATCTTTCTGATAGACTTCAACTTGGTAATGTCTCAAGGAAATGGAGGTAAGCCGACCATCTTCTGTCTTGGTGTGTCTTTCATTCGAAAAGATGCATGCACATGTAAATACATGTAACATATCTGTAACCACATCAGCTGTTTTATCGAATTAGATGATTGCCTGTGAAACATAGATCTGAATTTTGAATTGTTCTTCGTCCAGTCTACATAATTAGGTACTGTTCTATATACATGTATGATCGGTTATATGGCAGTTACATGTTTGCAACTGTGTATGCCATTTTTGTGCAGCCGTAAATTACTCATCCATTGTGATCATTTTACTATCTTGACATGGCATAAACTGATCGATCTCTTCGTAGGGAAATTAAAGTGCGAGCTGTGGAAGTTGAATCAAACAGTTTGTTTTTCTTCAAGTGGAAAGGCAACTTTATAGACTTAACATGATAACAAAACATACATGGAGGCTAAAATATTAAACCCTGCAATAACTAAACAATGAAGTAAATAATTTTGTTTTTATTTTCAGCTTTGAGAAACAGGAGATGGAGAGTGGTGCTGCCCTGTTAGGGCCAAAGTCTCTGTGAGTTTGATAGGGGTCTTTCAACTGCCTTCTGGTTACAAAGTTATTGCTGCAATTCTGCAATCATTGGTAAATTTTTAAAGGAGGAAATAACTAAATTTAGGGTTAGAAAGGAAGCTATATGTAGCTACTACAGTCATGCCACATCAGTGAAAGTACAGTTGTTTCTTGTTGGAAATGAATGAACCTTACAACTTGATGGGATAATTTTTGTTAACTTGTAAATAATAATATTATCGATCATATATTACATACACTGCGGCTACAAAGTTTTATTTCAAGGGGAACATGGTATGTATTAATTAATTCTTTCATGATTGAATACTGTGGTCTTTGTAAAACTTTACCTCAAATTGCACATGACCTTGACTTGTGACAGCTTGGGTTCCCTATAACTTACTGCAAGTGGTTTTGGTTTTTTAAGCTTCATCTTGCCAGGGCCAGAAAAAAAAAATGAAATCTAGCTGCCCAGTGGGCCAGTATATTTTAGTTTTCAGTTGGCTCCACTAAAATATTACTAATGCCCAATGGGCATGTAGGGTTCATGCCTTATCAACTACATCATTTACTAGTTGCTGTCTATATTCAGTGATAGACTATAACAAAATGAGTTTACTGGCACTATGAAACTAGGTGAAAGAAACTACCAACAGTGACAATTGTTGTGTCAGGTACAAAGTATGCTTGGATTTTAAATTAATCCATGCTTTCAACTCACTGTTTTGCTCATCTTGCAGTCTTAAGTTTTGAAATAGGCTTTGATTGGAAATTATCATTCACAAGATTATATGTACTGAGGCTAATTTTACTTGCCCACCTGACCAGACCTCCAAACTTCCATTTTCACTTGCCCAAGAGCAAAATTTACTTGCCCCAGGCAATGGGATGTGGTTTTTCCCTGCCCTGCTTGCAAAGACTACAAGTATTCCCTCTTTGGCTTAGGGCCTCTTCATATGAGCCCGGTCAACCAGCCTGGCTCATTTTCTGAGATCTCACCTGGCCACTCTTTCCTTCGTAAAAATTTTGATGTGTTCATATATGTATGAGAAGCCAGGCTGGCCCGGTTACTGAGATCTCAGTTTTTGCGTCCAAGATCTCAGTGACCAGGATGAAAATTTTCCCATATGAACGCTCCAGCCCGGGTAACCAGGACGAAACTTTTTAGGCAAAATAGCTTCGCTTTTGCAACACAGCACTTGGCCAGTTACCTCGCTCATACGAAGAGGCCCTTAGTCTATGTATCATGCGTGACACAAAAGAAAATCATATTTTTCTCGCTGTTTTCATTTGCATCACACACAATAGACTAAGCGAAAGAGGCCGGGACTACTCATAGTCTGAATATCTGTAGGCCCAGTAAGATGGTACAGCTTTAATTGCTACATGCACTTGTACATGTACAATCACATAAAACAAGTCCATGACTCAAAATCAAACCCACAACTTGCTTGCAACTGTAACATGGACCACATAAATGATGCAGGATTTAGTTGCAGCCTCAGACATTGCTCAGTGATGAAAGATGAACAAAACCTTTGCACAACATGATCATCACCTACTAAATTTACAAAAGTCACACATAATGAGTTGTACCCTCTAAATTGGCCTAAGGGTTCCCTTGATTAGAAGTGATTGATGCATGTACTGCATGTACGTTTACAATGTATATAGTTCCCATGTACAGACCAGGGTTGTCATTAATTTTTTAGTCACCTGTAGCCTTATTCTCCACACCCATAGCAAATTTGTTACTTTGTGGGTGATTTCTCTAAACAACAGGGAATTTCACCTGTAGCATCAAGGGAAAATCAAGCATACTCAGCCATAACAGGTGTTACGGCTTACAACCCTTAATGACAGCCCTGCAGACATAGCATACCAGTACAAGTAAATAACCTGTATTTAGTCTTAAAATGAGTGATATAGAAGATGTTTTATACTAAGTAATGGACCCTTAGCCTCAAGTTCTCAATTGGTATTGATACATGCATGTTCCTTTGACTCCTTTACATTGTTTGCAATTCTTCTTAACAAAGAAACTATGTACCACTGATGATGGCCGTACACTCAAAAATGTTTTGGTTTTTAAAACTGTAGTAACTTTTAGCCTTTTATACATGTACAGTAGACAAAAAAAATATCGCAGGCTCAAGTGTTATTACAGCTTTTCATATACAGATACAGTAAGTGTAGAACTACATGCATTGATTATACAAGTAAAGAAAGAAGTAGAGCCAAGCACCCCCATCAAGCTTGAGTTTACCCTACACTTACTTCTAGCATGTCATGTGTTGTTCACAGCTAGAGCAAAGTTACATGTAAGTTTAAGATTTTTTTGGCACTATTGTTATGCTGTTTTGACACTATTTTTGAACTATTTTAATACTATTTTTATACTATTTGTACAGTATTTTCATACTGTTTTTATACTATTTTGTGCTATTTTTATGCTGTTTTATACTATATTACTGTATGCCATTTCTAAACTATTTTAAAGCTATTTTCATATATTTATATTGTATTTGATATATTTGTTTTCATGTATGATCCACTTTAATTTTTAAACTGTTTAAAGTACTATTGAAATATGTTTTGAGACAGTGGATTTCAATAGTGTTTTAAACAGGTTTTAACACCTTTAAAATCAGTCGAAAAATATGTTAAAAATATAATTTTGCACCTATTTTAAACCTATTTTGTACAAAATACTTTTAAAATTGTCATTTAAACTAGTTTAAAAATAGTCTTGCAGATTAAAAGCTGTTTTTAAAACGATTTGTGCCCTGTTTTTATTCCGAATGCTGTGTTCGTCGAGAGATTTTTAAAGTAGTTACAGACTATTTTAATTATATTTTTAAACTTAGCAAAGGATTTCGAGTTTTGGAATTTTAACTGTATTTTTAAAAGCTTTTCAAAATACATTTCAAACTTTGTTTCAATAGTGTTTTAAACAGGTTTAAACACCATTAAAAGCAGTCGAAAACTACGTTAAAAATACACTTTTCGCCCTGTTTTTAATCTATTTCATAAAATAGGTTTAAAACAGTTTTTAAAAATAGTATTTAAATACATTTAAAATAGTGTTAGGTTTGGTAAGGGATGCCAATTTTGCCTTCACTACACAGCCGAACACGTTCAAAAGTTACGAGGCATGGGCGCGATGGTCAGCCAGGCCCAAGATGTTTTAATTAACACAGTAAGGTTACATCAAAGTGGGTAAAAGATATATCAAATAACATCCTACATGCGCCAAAGCCGGACACGTAAATCCCAAAAGCCTAACAAGGAAAAATAGCGAGCGTGTACCCCCGACCAATTACGGTGGCGCTAACTTGGGGGTTTTAAGGTTATTATATCAACAACAGAGTGAAAGGTAAATTAGATAACACTTTTTACAGAACACTAGAACCAAAAATGGGCCTCATCCGAGGTTGCTATCATGGCGAGGCTGACCTCAGAATGTCACGAGTTTCTCAACCTCAGTTCTCTAGCTGTTTGTAAACGTACTTACCAACGTTCGCACCCAGTTCTCTGTTCAGTGTCGGCAAAATATTAATTTATGGCAATACCGATTATCACAAATTACATTTTAACTGACCAGTGGGGAATTTTAGGAATCTCCGTTTGGTCGCCCATTTTCATAGAAGTCGTTTTCAAGACTTAATTGAAATGGCGAGTACTGCCAAGAAACTCACTTTCGTGTTTGAAAATGCGACCATTTTTAATTCTTCTTGCAAGAAACCATCCTGTTTCTCAATAATTGAATCAATCGTAAATCAACTTGGCACTATGGCACTGGGTGCTAATTTTCAGTTGCTTTCCATCAAAAGTTTAGCAAAGAAAAGAACTCCGTTTAGACAAACGTGCGCAGTGCCTCACTGATGTCAAAAAAAAGATTTTTTTGTGGTCAATGTTTTGTTTGTTTTGTTATGGTTCACCGCGGCGAACTTGCAGCGCGTGCCACAAAAATCTGGGTTAGTTTTCTGCATCTGCACGTACGCCAAATCATTGGAACAAATGTGGCACAAGATTGCATGCAACCAGGCTAGGGATCTTTTTTTTTTCGTCGGATAATTTCGACCCTAGTTTGGTTCGATCTGATTAGCACGTTTTGTTTAATGACACGGGCATTGACACTGGCTGGTTTCCTTTCGTGGTTTCCTTGTCACTAGCTGCTCATACCCTTCGAGAGGTTGGTTCTGCTAGTGTTAGGCTTTGGACATGCTATATTCTCTTTCCAAAATTAGTCCAGAATTAAGCTTCCTCCTTTTACTCCAGGCGTCTCAACTTCTCCTTAGCTTCGCATATGCAGTTCTCAGATTCTGTTGTTGTCTAGTTCTTTCAAGAGTTCATAAGTGGCGACTCCTCGTGTTGAAATTCTCTCTGCTGTGGACTTCTTGCGGAAGACATCCTCTACAATGGTGGCTTAAGTCTATAAGATTGGTTAAACCACCGTGACATGGTTTTTCCAACGTGCCGATTTTGATCTGGATCCAACGTCATCTCCCGTTGCGCAGTCGACTGCTCAGGTGCTAGCAACAACGCCAACTGTGATCCCAAAGAAATCTGGAAAGTCTTTCAAGATTAGAGAACAGCTTGAGTTACAGTGGTTCGCTGTCACCGTCAACCAGACGAAAAATTTTTGCACCATTTTTGACACCTTTTTGGTAAGTTGGAGGCCCGATGGCCACATGGTCAGTGCACTCGTCTCCGGATCGAGCGATCCAGGTTCGAGCCCTGGTCGGGGACATTGTGTTGTGTTCTTGGGCAAGCCACTTTACTCTAGCAGTGCCTCTCTCATCCAGATGTATAAATGAGTACCGGCGAATTTAATACTGGAGCTAACATTCCCTGCGGTGGACTAGTATCCCATCCAAGGGGAAGTAGAAATACTCCTAGTCGCTTCATGCTACGGAAACCGGGATAAGCTCCGGTCTGATGTTCCACTTGGTTCGTATGCAGACTTTACCTTTCCTAAATCCAGACACTGTATAGTAATACATGTACCCCAACTGACAAATGAAAGCTAACCGGAAGCAAATCAGCATAGAAGCTAACCGCAAGCAAAGCAGCATAAAAGCTAACTGCAAGCAAGCTAACTGCAGACAAGCCAGTAAAAGCCAACCGGTCCTGAATATAGACAAACCTAAGAGGTGGCATCCATAGTTTACCATTTCGTAGCCTGCATGTGTAGATTTCGATCAGCTAAAATTACCAATAATTTATGCAAAATAATTCCGGAACACGATAAACGCCACTGGCCTCTAACAAATGGCGTCCCTTCTCGTCGCTATTTCCTTTTTTTTTTTTTTGTTTTTTCTTTTTTTTTAAGGGGAGGAGGCAGATGTTTCTATGAAGAAAGAATGTCAGCTTAGGAGAACAGGTAACACATTGCTCGAATGGCTTTCCACGGCGAACTATAACGAAACAAACAAAAAAATGACCACAAATAAAAGCCTCTTTTGACATCAGTGCGGCACTACGTACGTTTGATATAAACGACGTTCTTTTCTTTGTTAAACTCGTGATGGATAACATTTTTCGGCCTGACATGTTTTGAATTAAAAGGTCCACTATTGAATATCATGGGAGGTTTTAATTTTGGTTTGACTAAATTGCATATTTGTTTACCGTCGTTGTATACTAGGAAACCCCGGAAAGGGTAATATAAACATATTCAAGAATTTGTTATGGCTGTTTCTTCGTCAAGCTGAGATTTGTTTCAAGAAGAGACTTGCATGCAGGAGACTGTTCATCAGAATATGCTTCAACAAAACCATAATTAAAAAGGGAGTCCGCTTCTGGTTTTCATTGGGTGCAAACATGGATTGCAGACTTACTAGGCTAACTGAATATCTGGTTCTTCCTTCCCTCACTCTACATCGTTTCAGAAATAAAGTTATGTTGTATTTATTTCCCATTACTATAGCAGTAAATTTAAGTATCTTAGTGTTGTGCAGTCCTTGTATTTGGTAACTTACATAAATAATTTTGGCCTCAATAAATGGATGGCAAAAATATTTCTGAATAAAGCAATTTCCATTTTTATATTGATTTGACAAACTACTTTTTGCCCCATGGGTGGTATATATAAATATTTACTCGGTTTTTCCTCCACTTGACAGTAGCCTTATTTTTTTTAAGGACTGGAAGTAAATAGTTGTCTAAATGCAAACATGATTTACTTATAGTAGGCTGGGACCCAGTAAGGGTGCACACTCTAAAGTAAGAGCACGCAGTACCGCTAGGAAACATCATAAAAAGGGTTCTGATAAAGACACTTGACGTGAAGCCAAGCTGCGACCCGATTCAGCACGACCCAAGCTTTGGTGCCTTAGGCGACATTAAGTCAATAACAATAAATATTTCTTGCTAAGAGCTTGAAAGGGTGCTTTCGGTGCCACTGAGTAGTTAGATGGAAACTTCATTCAGGCTGACTATTTTGATTTTGCCCAGTCCGCCTGTGATATAAATTATCATATCACTTAGAGCTCTGAGGGTGCCTGAACGTGCACTCTTGTATACAATATTCATTGAAAGCTCTTGTTTTAATTGTATTCGAAACAAATTGTGGAATATATTATCCATAACCTCCATGTCTGCAGGCAAAGGCCCTGTAAGCACCAAAATTATGCTTAGGCTCCAATACATTTGGAATTAGTGGACGTAAAAAAAGCAAAAAAACGTAATTCGCGTCGTTATGTCCTTCTCATAAGCTTAAGGTAATTTATGGATAGACAAAGAAAGACTTTTCTTTTTTATCAGTGCAGCTTATTTGTTTTCGTTACAGGCATTTGATAGTTGCTGCTGCTGCTGCACTATCTATTTAGTTTACATCGGCCAACCAAGCAAACATCTTTGAACGAGTTCGTTTCTTTAGACTTGATCTGTTCTGGATGCGAAAGGTTCAACCTTGTTAGTTTCCGCAACACTGCACGGAGTAAATTGTAGAGTCCTTTTCGTCGGTGTAGGAATTGAACATGTGAAAGTACAGACTTATTTAAAAATGTTAGCCCTTATATGAAATTTTTTTCTCCTACACTGTGAAACTAAATGAAATTTGATATTTAATTAAAAAGGGAATTTCAAATTTCGGTAAGTTTTGAAATAATTCAATTTTCCAGTGATACATGCATTTTGAATGAATTCAGCGAATGTGCCATTTCCTTGTATCAACTTCTCTCGCTTTTTACTCGATTCACCTATACCGATGTGAGGTTTGTCTCAGTTCTGTTGCCTGCTACTTTTCCCATATTTACCCAAAAAGTCACCTGAATTCATTATAATTTATGCTTAAAACTGATAAAGGTGCCTAATGTACCACTGAGTTCTTGTTTGCAATCTCGACAGAGGGTGGCAGACTGTTTTACATTTTGTCTATAGCCCGCGTGTGAAATGACTATGAAAGACTGTGTATTTACTCGCAGCATTCATTGAGGAAGACTATACCCAAGGTAAGTAGTAAAGATCGGTGCTCTTCAATTTATAAAACGACCCTCGGTTTTTAATTTATTTTTAAGTGCCGCGTTTTTTATCGAAGAAATTTCAAAGAAAGCATTTGGAGGAAGGCCATTTCAGTCAGACCAAGACTGACAGGTAACACAGCAAGGAATCATAAATGTATGGAAATAAATGAGTTTCTATAACATCGGAGGCAAATAAATCTATTTATGTGTATCTTTCTTTTTCAAATTTTAGGTAAACTGGTAATCTAGTGATGTTATCGTGCTCTAGGCTAAATTGTTTTCACGGTACTTCATCCAATATTGATATCTTGACCAAACAGTACAAAGCGCATCTACGATACACGAAAACGGGAGAAAAAAAAAAATATCAAAATCCCGTCCAGCGAAATAATTCACAACACAGGTGTTTCTTTGTGATGCTAATATGAATAGAAATGTCTGGATCTCTCATTAGAATTTGGAGCTTGTTGTTAATGTGAAATTGAAATGTTATTTCAAATTTACACGACTCTGTTCTCTCTATGTAGAAATTAATTGTACTGAGATTTCACGTGTGCGAGACTAATAAACTGGAGACTTTGGGAATAAGGGAACTTATACAAATGCTGAAGACTTTTTGATGTACGCATGGTAGGGTGCCTCCAGTATTTGCTTCTCCGTATTACAACGCAGGCATATTAAAGCCTAGATTATGAAATGGAAGATGAAAATTAATATTCCTTTTTTTTCGTTATTTTGATGAACCCTGCGTTTCCGTGCCCCTCCTGCATGCGAACAATGTAACGTAATTAAATGACAGCTTAAAGGCCGATATGTCGCTGACCCGGTCCTTTTAACAGAGTAGCCATTAAGGCACCAGACAACTGTGTGTGGTTTTTCTATTGCTTTATTTTGATACAAAAATATGTATCATTTTCTGAATTGAAAGTAGAACTAAATAGTTAGAAAAACAGTAATTTGCTGCCACAGTGGAAGTGCTGGAATAAGTTTTAGTGGTGTATCTTCGCAAACATTTTTTTTTTCTGCTAACGCGGAACACGTTTTTAGAAAACCGCGCTGGAAGTCTTACTCGTACGTCCAGGCGTGTCTCCGTTTAATTATTAAAAGATTCCGGTATTCCAATCAGCTCTGCATAAACACAATGTCATTGACATGCTTCTATTAATGTGGCTTTTTAATTGCCTGGAGTACTTTAAAAGTGCTTATCACTGTGTTTCTCTGTTGTGCTCTATCTGAGACTTCACCTCTAACATCTTAACCAAAGTAAATTGCCAAAACAAAATCTGATACGTATATTACAATTGAAGTTACGAAGCTTCGTGTGCGCCTTTAAGCACAATTGCAACGAATTAAAAATTAGTTGAAGAAGGGATAGATAGTCAAATAATTGCATTTGTATTTACTGCACGAATATTCAATTCTAATCGCATTGTGCATAATTTACATATGAGTTAGTTTCGTATTGCAGGAAAGAGCACGATTTTCATTCTGGAGTGCAATCTGGCAAGTTTATTTATGTAACGGTAAAAGTTGAAAATTATCCTTCCTTAAAAGTGGCAAAAATTTTCAATTTTTCTGCAAAGGTTTAGGAACTCGAGAACGAGCGTTTTCGAATTCTCTCAAATTTTCACGGTCACGAATGTCTCCGAGTACAACTCGATAAAAACACGCCATATTTCGATTAGCAAACTGTAAATTATCTGCGTTTCAGAGTGAAACCGCCGTTTTCAAATTCCGCAGGCTTGGTGCGGACGGCGTCTTAATCCTCAAAATTCCGAGTAAAACAGATCGGAAAGTCACAAAGCTCGAGTCTTCCTGGCACTCTTCTTGGATAGCCTGCTAGAAGATTAAGATTACACGGTCTTTTATATTTCAGGCAAATCCATTATGATCCATTGGCTAGTTACAGTAATTTCCCTTTGGGTGATGCTTCAGTCGAATTTAGTTTCAGCCAAAAACTTCACTGACTTGGCATATTATGAAGATTATGAAGCCAACTTTGTCAAGTGTCCAAATGTAATCAAGGTGGAGTGGAATTTGCTACTAAGTAGAGAACCTCATGTCATTAAATACAGCAACGGAACAGAAATTTCCTACGACGGCTT